>NC_142526.1:17661073-17666073 GCF_964205215.1 Stylophora pistillata
AAAACGTTGATGAAGATCGAAAACAGCGGTACGGCTGGAACACATGGTACTTTAAATGGCAGGGGCGTCTTGTTCTGGGGCTGTCGCACAAGTAGCACGATGAAAGTGACTAGGAGGATCCCTAACAAGCATGCCATGAAGATGGCCCATGCTTGTCCATTCAAAATAGCATCGTCTCCCCAGATGAGAAGTATGCTTATAAAGAAGTAGATCACCACATTGAAATAGATTCCAATGGCAGCAAGTCGTGCAGTTTGCAAAGTCGGACCATCAGTTTCTTGTGTCAATCTAGTGTCTTCCCTTGGTACCTCGTCATCTGAAGTTTCTTCGTTAGTTGAGAAAATCTTTTCCCCTCCTTTGACGATTCCCACACTACCTGGTTGATAACGAAGCAACAACACGCACAGGGCCACTATTGTGTATGCTAACAGAGTACCAATGGACATCATTTCGACTAGGGCTTCAAGGTCGAATATGAGGGCCAGGAACGCCGCAAGGGCCCCAGACAGGACGGTGGCGATGACTGGAATCTCCGTCTTTGGATTAACCTTGGCCAAAAATCTTTAAAAAAAATGTAAGAATACCAATAATCTTAAATAAACGCAAACATTGTGTTCGAGCAAAAGGCAAATTATTTCTGTCATGTACCATTACGGAAGCGAATTCATCAGCGGAAAACACGGCTGCATTAAAAAAGACTGATTTCACATTCCAAGACCTTCACTATTTCTCTGCATTGCAGTGTACTGCAACAATGTATAATCACTTATTACAAAATATGTATCTGTATACCCACAAAAATACACCAAAGTTAGCCTTAAAAAATAACGGAAACTTAACGACGAGGAAGGCTTGCTACAGGCTGAAAATGACGTTATCTTACTTGAAAATAAGGCCATCGCTTGCCATGGCGTACAGCATTCTGGGTAAAGGGAATAGGCCTCCAATCAAAGATGCAGTCAATCCACAGAGGGCTCCCACGGCTATGATATATTTTGCCCACGGAGCTCCTCGCATCGCGAACACCTCTGGCAGAGCACCGCGCTCAGCTAACTGGTTATAGGGCACCATAAGAGTCAGCACGGCAGAGACCCCAAAATAGGCCACGAAACAAATACCTTCGAAAGAAAAAAAACATACATATAAGTAAAGTTAGTCCAAAATAACATAAACAATTGGACCGTACTGACAGAAAATCTCAAAGGTAAAACTTTGGGTGGGTGAAGCGAAAAGGATTTTATTTCTTTATGGCCATATAAATTAATGATTGTGACTCAGCACGCCAAGTTTGACATGGCTGATTATAGCGGGGCTCCCACGCGCACGAAGCGCGCGTGGGGCAGAGCCCCATACCCATGGAATATGGTCAACCTCTTTTCGTTTGGTTGTCACGTGACTGACCGAGCGTAAGTTCGTTCGTACGTACGTACGTAGGTGCCCTCTGTCATGTATGCTATCACTCAAGTACTATATGATCAAATTTGAAAAGATGGCGTCCACGCGGCCGACCCTCAAAATTTTCAGGTCGGATTTTTCGTTCATTTGCGATCGAGTTAGATCTTGTGGAACTCAGAATGATGTAAAGTAACAATGCTATAGAATACTCTGCTTGGAAAAGAATGGATATCAAGCAAGGTCTTAAAGGTGACAGAAAAAGCTCTCAAGTCAACGACACTACGATTCTCTAAGGCGATGCGAATTATGGACGTAAAGTGAAAACCGAACTTTCGGACTTCAAGCAGGGCCTAGCGACAATTTGAAGATTCGATGATGCGGCAAATATTATGTTTTAGTAACAATGTGTTCAAAAAGTATTGTTTAATAGAAGATTTTGCGTCAAATTGAAGTTTTTTCAGAATTTTCAGCATAACGCTGCGCAATTACTGGCCTTGAAGGCAAGTAAACAACGATCTAAGCAGGGAGATGACAAAACGCGGAGCCCTACTCCATGAGTACCCTATGGAGTGCCTGGATGGAGTACCCCTAAAAATCATGTATTAGTCAAATAAAATACTTTATGAACATGGTGAATCGTTTAGATGTACATATTCTGATAAATTTTGAGCTTGTCAGCTCTCCGATTGTCGCAGTTCGATGTAGTACACAAATTGACCGCCATCTTGAAATTAACATTAAACTGCTGACCACTTCCAACGGAAAGCTTTAATGTTGCTAGCATCCATGAAAGTTATCGTTAATAGGCCGACTACCATCTATTTTCATATGATTTTCAAGAGGCCAAAAGGAGGGACAACCTTCATTCTGCAACGGGTTTTACGTCTTCCAAAACACGTGTTTATGTATGGCGTCTGTAAGAACTGTGGCGCTCCATCTAGTAACACATGGCCTCATGGGTTTCTTAAATGTTCGAAACGATGAGGATACAAGCTTACATTTGTAGGTTGAGACTTAAAAAGGTAATCCCTATCTTTAAACTGAGCTTCTCTTCACCCATCCATTTGTAGCTTAATAAAATTGAGTTATGTAAACAAACCAAAAAAAAAGTGACGGGTCGGAAAATAAATCCGACTGGGATTGTTGATCTGGGAAATGCAGTAAGCTTGGTTTTGTTCATCACATGGAGTTGTTTGTCTTTTTGTCAAAGGACTCATCATGACACAGCGGTAAAACCAAAATGGAGGAACCAGTAATACTGAGAGCTCTAGTCAAATGTCCCCCAAAAAACTGGATTGTATTGACATTTGGAGAGCTGGTAAGCTCAATATATTTTAGGATACGTACATCTAAACGATTCACCATGTTCATAAAATATTTTATTTGACCAATACATGACTTTTAGGGGTACTCCATTAAGATACTCCATAGGGTACTCCATGGAGTAGGGCTCCGCGTTTTGTCATCTCCCATCTAAGCATGATGAATTTTACCGCGTGGGCTTTGTACACGCGAGAGATTCGTACGTTTTTCGCTTATGACAGCAAATCAAAAACTATTTGGAATAAATCTGTCGTCCCGAAATATTTCTTGGCCATTTTAGTTTTGCTTCCATGGAACTTGAGATCTCTTCACCCACGGACAAATTCGCATAGTCCATTTTGAAATATGATCCACATGCCCAATTGCACACATGCGAAAATATTTAGCGATTTTTACCTTTCATCTTGATTTTTGAGTTAAAACGTAATATGCACCTATCGCTTTTTTCGTCTGAAATAAGTTCTTTAATTGGTCTTCTTTTGCTGGAGCTTGTTTTTTTGCAAAAGATGATTTTTAAAAATTTACTGTGAATTGTGTTTGCTTTCTTGGTTTCTCCAAAATTTTGACTTTTCACAGGCACGTGTTACACGTAAGTGTCAATGGGTTTCATCTATACTGAATGAATTTTTGGCTAAAAATGTTTAATATATGTAAAGAAATTTTATTGCAAAATTTTCACCTATTGGGTGGCCAATTTACATTATCAACTCAGTTGAGAAAACCAAATTATCCTGAACATAAGAAGAGCCAACCAAACACATGCGCTCGGCTTACCACTCAATTGATCAAGAACGTGGTAAAATTGAAGAACAGCAAGAAGAACTCCCCAAAATATCTGTCGGCCGACTTTTGTGCAATTTTGAGTCTTTGAAAAAATTTACTTCTGCTTATTTATTCCAAATTCAAAAACGAGTAAATAGACTGTCATCTTGGTAAGTTTGAACTTGCACAAATTGCACAACAGTCGGCCGACAGATATTTTGGGGAACTGTTCTTCAATTTTACCAACGTGGTAAAATTGAAGACATAGTCAAAACACAATGAAAACAAATAATAAAGACAATAATGAAAACAATAATGAAAACAAATTCAGTCACTCGCACTCGAAATTTACCTCAATCGCGTGGTTTTCGTCAAAATTCATTTTGTGGTAATTGTGAAAGTTCAAACTTACCAAGATGACAGTCTATTAACTCGTTTCTGAATTTGGAAATATATAGATAAGCACGAGTAAATTTTTTTCAAAGACTCACAAAATTGCACAACAGTCGGCCGACAGTCGACCGACAGATATTTTGAGGAGCTGTTCTTCAATTTTACCAAGAACGTTTACATCACCATGGGCTACAGCTGTTCTGCTAGGATGCATTTGATCATTTGAACCCGCCTCTGAGAAGAAACGTAAATCAGCGGACCGAACCGAATAACGTATACACATGTGCTAGTTTTTGGCGCGGAAAACCGATTTTGAGTCGTTTACATGGTTGATTTTCTATTCTGTTGCTTCGAGGCGTTGTTTGCCTTGCCGCTTTTCTTATACAGGATCGGACAACCTCCAAAAGTTTTGTACACCCCGTAGATATTTTCGAAAATTTATTTCCTCCTTGAAAACTTTGGAAAAGGAAAATGCCTTCGACGGCCCTTTATCATTTTCCGCGAATTTCGCTGGATTTTAAAGTTCGCACGTTTGAGACCGCCTTTTCGCTCCGTGAACGCAGCGGTATATCAATATTTTGAACTGTCTTTCTTGAAGAAAAATTTGCACTCTCGGGATTTCCGTCCTAAAAATT
The DNA here is from genome assembly GCF_964205215.1 of Stylophora pistillata. Taxonomy (NCBI): domain Eukaryota; kingdom Metazoa; phylum Cnidaria; class Anthozoa; order Scleractinia; family Pocilloporidae; genus Stylophora; species Stylophora pistillata. The sequence goes on from NC_142526.1 coordinate 17,665,582, forward strand.
CACGAAATTGCATAAAAAAGGTATATGAGAAGACATTATTGTCTGATTGAGGAAATAACCAAACGAAGCGAAAATAATCAGTGATCGAAATTGTATACAAATAAAGGTTGACAAGTAGCAACAGGTTCTGCTGGTGACTATGACAGCGGCTGATGAGAACAAAACTTGTAAGAGAAGAGTTAGCGAATCGTTACGGCAAATTACAACCAACTCGTTTTAGTGCCGGAAAAATCGTTGGCCAGAATCCCAGCTGTCTAAGCGGACGATTGATCAAGGGGAAACTGAATATAAAATTGCTAACCGCTCTTAACAAATAGCCGTTGTAATCAATGAAGCGGTGTTTGAAGGAAATTAAAAGCAGCCAAATGACCACTTTGATTTCTTTTGATCGAGCCGTTCGGCGAAAAAAATTTAGCAGTGAAATGATTTCACTCGGTAGTAATTTTGTCTTGACTTGCACAGTTGAATTCTGAAGGATCAAACCAAGCAAGA
>NC_142526.1:17671073-17816073 GCF_964205215.1 Stylophora pistillata
CCAGATCTTAATTCAGTAATCGCCTTTCTTTTTCTGTCAGTGATTTTGCTTTTGCTTGTTTTTTCTTTTTGTTTTTAATTTCCGGGTTTTTTTTGGTGTTGTTGTTACTGAGTAATCAGTGAAAAATCAAGCCGTTCATCCACCAATCATACTGTAGGATATTGTAATGGTTATGATTTATGTTAAGACTGTATACTGTATTCATCCATTAGCATATCATGGCATCTGGTCATGCTTTGCTGTGCTTTGTGGTTTTCCTTGTCGTTCAGTCGGCGCTGTTCAAATTTCGCCCTCAAAAGTTATCCCTCGCTCACAACCATGGTGCAAATTCTTCGACGAGCCATTTTGTCAGCTTCGCTTCATTTGAGCCAAGTTATATGGCCGTTTCGGGAGACGTGAAAGCAAGAGAAATCTCGATTCGGCTGGAAGGCTTTCCTCGTGGAAAAAAGCGAGACCTTAGAACTACTTTCAAATTTGGCAACCCTGGACAGTTAATTACACTGGTGAACTATTTTGTCGCCGTCGGAATTCTGTTGCAAGCGGGTGATATATCTCTAAACCCTGGTCCGGTAAACCACACTAAGCGTCCTTCGTGTTCAGTTTGTCTTAAGACAATCCGAAGGAACCAAGGTGAAGCTTCGTGTCAAGCATGCAATGGTCTTTTCCACCTAAAGTGTATCGGAATTTCGTTCGAGGACAGCGGCAAGTGTTGTGACAGCTGCAGTGTAGGTGGCGTGATAGACGCTGAGGAAGTCATCGAGAGAGAGAACACAGCCTACCCTTAACTTAAAAGTCTTTCGGAGTTGTTACTTTCGAAGGGCCTAAAAGTATGTCATCAAAACATCCGATCCCTGCTACCAAAGATGGACCAAGTTCGCGGCTTTCGTTAGAAAGTTGAATTCGATGAAGTTTAAACCACGAACGATAAAATGCAGAAACTACAGCAAAAACTGTGCTGCTCGATTTAAAGACAAACTGTCATCTGTCTCGTGGGATAACGTCAGTGAGTGTCAGGATTTCAATGATACGTGGTTGAACTTTAGAACAAGTTTGTTGCGCGTTGTTGATAACCACGCACCTCAAATTGAAAAGAAAACTCGTGGCAGAAACACCCCTTGGTTGTCAAGCACGATAAGGAAAGTAATCACTGAGAAATCATTTTTACCGCCAAACTCGGTAAAAATGATCAGATTACAGTGTAACTCGGTGTTTGTCCTGCGGCGCAGGACAAACACCGAGTTACACTGGTCCAGATATGAGACTGAGAAATCAGGTCACCACTATGATTCGTAAAGCTAAATCCAGCTACAATCGCAGAATCATGGAAGAAAATCTGATGATCTCGAAAATTTCTGGAAAGCTGTTAAGAAAGTCCTTCCCAACAAATCGTTTACACCTCAACCTTCAGGTTCTATTGAGCTTATCACAGTAGATAGAAAAACAACTACGGATGCTATTACCATTGCAAATGGTTTTGCACATATTTTGCAACTGTTGTGGAGAAATTGCTTTCTAATATCCCAACTCTTAACAGAAACCATCTGAGCGCAGAAGCATGTTTCAATAACTCAAGTCTATCCTTATTCTCCATGAAACCGGGATCAGCTGCGTTTTTAAATCGTCAACTTAGGTTGCTCAAAACATCGAAAGGTACAGGACTTGACAGAATTCCAGCCCGTCTATTAAAGGATGCGGCTTAAAGCATTTCAGCTCCTCTGGCTGCCATAATAAATCTCTCGATTTCCTCTGCAGTTATACCGAAGGAATGGAAATATGCAAGGGTAGTCCCATTATATAAAGAAGGGGATAAGACGTGTATGGATAACTACCGTCCCATCTCCGTTTTATCGGTGACCTCGAAGATCCTTGAAAGAGCCGTGCAAATTCAGCTACTCCATCACTTAGATAAGTCCAACCAGCTATCTCCCTTCCAGTGCGGTTTTCGGAAAAATCACTCTACCCTGGACGCGGTAACATATTTCACGGATTGTATTAGGAAAGGTATAGACGATGGTCGCGTTACGGCAGCGGTGTTTGTCGACTTTCGAAAAGCCTTCCGCAGTGTGAATCACCAACTTCTCATAAAGATATTGCCTGGGTTTGGCCAAAACCAAGAGCTGAAGTGGTTTGAGAACTATCCTACAAATCGATGTCAATCTGTTGTCTATGGCAGCGCACAGTCTACTTCTCAGCAGATAAAGTCTGGCATCTCACAAGGGTCCATACTTAGTCCCATCTTGTTTTCGATGTATATTGACTTGCCCAACTGTCTCTTTCAGTCACAGATCCTACTCTATGCGGACGATGCTCTCCTTTTCTACGGTGACTCAAACATCAGGAAAATAAGTACTGTTTTGAATAAAGACCTAAAACAGTTGCAGTCCTGGACTAATCATAATAAATAATGCATTCATCCTGTGAAGACCGAAAACGCTGTTTTTGGCACTCAATAACGAATCGCTTCAGCAATCTTGTCAAACGGGCCACTTAGCTTATTCATCGGGGAGAACCCGATAAATCAAGCTCAACATTACAAATACCTTGGTGTGGTGATGGATGCAAATCTAAATTTTAAACAACATGTGGATAAGCTACTGGTCAAGGTTTTTAAAAGAGTCGGTGTCCTCGGAAGAATTAGGAACAATCTAACTGTTGACTCAGCCAACAAGGTTTATCACTCTCTTGTTTTTCCAGTTATTGATTATTGCGATGTTGCATGGAGTAGCATCGGGAAAATAGAACGTCCTAGGTTAGATCGTGCACAGAGAAGGGCGGCAAAGATTGCCTTGAAGACCAAAGATTCAGACGCCGAGAAGAATTTAAAGTGCCTTCCCTTGTTTATGAGGCGTGACATGCATACTATTAATTTAACTTTCAAATGCTTAAAGGAATCCCCCCCTCCAATGTTTTTTAAAGATTATTTTAAGCTTTTTAGAACTATTCACAACACGAGGGGAAGTGGGAAGAACTTAATGCTTCCCAAGGTGAGAACTGAGACTGCAGGGAAGTCTTTTTATTTTAATGGGTCGAAACTTTTTAATGATATTCCTAATGAACTAAAAGATCTTAACTCACTCATGATTTTTAAAACTCGTATTTTAGAATTCTATAGATCACAAGCCTTTTAACTACTTTTAAAGTTGGTGACTGTATTTAGGTTTTTTGTTTTTGTTGCAGGGCCCTTATTGATATCAGCATTTTATGCTGAAGAGGTCACCCTGGTTAAATAACATTTATTGTTATTTATTATCATTATTACTTTAAAAAGCATAACCTGCACAGGGTATACCCGTTTAGGGCTAAAAAAAGGAACTGTGTCGGTGGAGAGAGGGGGGGATTACTCACAACTGCGTGTCAAAAATACATGATTTCTAGAACTCTCACAATGTTATACAACTTACCAATAGTAAGGATCATGGCGACTGGTACATCCTTGGAAGGGTTGTTTGACTCTTCCACTGCTGTTGCAATCACGTCAAATCCAACAAACGCAAAGAAGGCAGCTGCTGCAGCTGTGAGGACGCCAGAAAAACCGTACGGCAAAAAATCATTTGTCCAGTTCTTTCTTTCGGCAAAGACGGCTCCAAATATGATAATGAATATTATCACAAGAACATTTACCGTTGTTATTACATTAGTTGTCACTGAGGTAAGCTTCACTTTGAAACATAAAATCGCGGAAACTACTAATACCAGAAAAAACGCGAAAAAATCGGGATAGTTCGCGATTACTCCGGAAACGCCGAGTTTTCCTATTCCCGTGATCGTAAAGTTCTTGATAGCGTCATTTAACAAAGAAGCATCCAAGTATAAACTCCAAGCGCGGGCCATTGACGATGCCGCAATTACATACTCAAGAAATAAGTTCCAACCGATTATAAAAGCGCATAATTCACCGATGGTAACGTAAGCAAAGGTGTACGCCGAACCAACCCGCGGCACACGCGCTGCAAACTCTGCGTAACAGAATCCTGCCAATAAACTTGCTACTCCAGCGATAAAGAAGGATACCACTAAACCCGGTCCTGCAACATCTCGCGCTAATGTTCCACTTAGTATGTATATCCCTGCTCCAAGAGTTGTAGCGACGCCGAGCGAAGTTAAATCAAACCTGCTCAAACAACGAGATAGTTGTGTGGTGTGGATGATACTCGGATCTATAGCTTTCTTTCTGCCCAGTGTTGTCGTCAGACACTCCATAATTTTCAAATTAAGTCATGGATCATTCGCGGATTTCGTCTTCTGCTGTCAATTTCTTGTTGCCTTCAGCTTTATTAATTGTCGATTGATTGCTCGAAATGCGCATCAGCCAGCTGCCTCGGACTTGAGAGCTGAAACAGTCACATCTTTAAAGGAGCTCTAACAAAGATAAATTTATGGTGAAGAAACCTAGCACTTATGTCTAAAATCTTTTCAGATTACTGGTGACCGCTTGTGTTGGAAATATTGTTTCAACTGTTTTTGTGTCACATTTGATCGATATGCAAATGTATAATGCTCAAGGCTTATGATCATTGTAACATGGTAATTTCTGATTACGATTTCCCACCAGGCAAGATATTTCATCCGTTTCACCTGGCGTAAAGCCAACAGAATTTTAGTTTTTCTCTTTTATTGAAATTACTTCTTTCAAATTCTATGCCAGTTTTTATTGTGTATTTAGCTTTTGCCCCAACTAACGAGGTTTTAAAGAAACTTTCATTAATTTTTAATGATAAGAGTGATCCTATCATTTAAAAGGTTTTTAAATTTGCATTCGTTAGAAGACCTTGGGCATGATCAAATTTGAGGCGTAAGTTTTTATCGTCATGTATTGCTGATTATGGAATAAAACTAACTTGAAATCCAACAAGATGATATACGATTTGCTTTTCGCTGTTAAATTGGACTTTCACTGTAGTTCTTTCGTGCTATGTGCTCAATTAATTATTCAGTGGAAGACATACATGAATGGGTAATCAAAAGTTTACGTTAAAAGCATTGTCTTCCCAGCAGGGCTAGAGTTTTCCGATACTGAGTCAGCCAGGCCAAAGGTTCCGCTTAACAGTCGCTTGACCAAAATAGCTAATTTTTCCTCCTAGTCTAAACTTTTTCCTTTCTAACATTTGTTATCAATGACATCGAGTCTAAGGGCTGCTTTTTACTCGCGAAAGTAAGTGAGCTCGCGTGTTTCAAGCTGAATTTCTACAGTACTCGTCGTCTTCCTTTCTTCCTCACGCGCGTAACGTGTAAATCGTTTGACCATTGCTTGTTTTGTGCCTGCCACAGGGACTAAGGTGGTGACCAAGTAGTGGGGCAGTAAATACATTTTCTAGTTATTCGCTCTTTCGCCTATCAGCTTTATATGCATTTGTTAATTTTTTTTTTTTTTTTTTTTTTTTTTTTTTTCAGGAAGAATTGATAAAGCAAGGAAATATAGAAACAACAGGAACTTTGTAGGATTAAAAAAAAAACTGGCCAAAAAGAAAGAATATATAAACATTGTAAATGCGTCACTAATGAATGAACTGTGTCATCTAGTACTAAAACAGAAGGGGAAAAAAATGGGTTCACCGAGGTTCACCGTAAAAGAAATATCAAATAAGCAAGGAGGAAGAAAGAAAGAGACATGGGAACTACGCAAATCAGCAGAGCAGAGACTGGTATCAAGACTTCTTGATTGGTTGATATTCTCCGTTCGAAAAAAGGCGGCCATTTTTACCGAGTGTTTATTTGGAATAAGAAACAGTCTCCCTTTATTTTTTAATTAACCGAACCTTTAATACACTTTTACCGAAATAGAAATACAAATTATGGATGTAGACTTTGTAATTCCGTTGTCTAAGGACGACTTATTGAGCGGTGAGGCAGGATCTTACGTTGTGGACGAAGTACTATCAGTGCGTGTTCTTCCGAACAAACTTCGAGGTAAGTTTCGTTGAAGTCGACGAAACACTCGCCGCATTTTACGCTTTTCTGTTTACGTTGCCATGTTGATCAACTTTTAGAATGCTTATCTGAGCTTCGATCTGGTACACCGACTGCCATCGTCCAAAACTTTGACTGTTTGTTCAGTCTTTTGAGGTAAGATTGCTTCTTCGTTACTGTTTCTCTAAATCCACTACTAAATCCTATGGATATCCCTCCAGGTTAATAATTCTAAATTCCCCTGCCAATTGAGTTTATTTGTACCGATAGGAATTGGATGGCTAAGGTGCAACTGTGTTCTTAAGAAGAATTCTTTAACAAATACATGAACTTCAAGCAAGACAATTTTTCCTTGCAGACATTTTAATCAAGTGGACAGTTCTCTTCGAGAAAGTACTTGGAATATATTGCTTGAAGGTATTCACAGTTATACGGCAGTTTTTTAAATATGCGCAGTGAGAAGTAAATTGTATGGCTGTATACAATGAAATTAAGCCATGATAACAAAGTTCTTAGTATATTTTAGTATTGCATGGCGGAAGGGTAACATCTAAGCTCAAAATAACAGCTTATCCGTGGATACTGTATGGACGCTATGAGTATTTGTTTAGATATACTAAAAGGTGTTTTTAATTTTTGTCAAAAGCACGTAAAGACGAGGGGACACATGAATCCCTCATGCAGTTGTTTTCTTTTTGTGGCAAAATTTACTGCCCTTTGTACCTCTTTTTACCGCTAAAAATCTCTCGGATTTCTTGAAAATTCAACGAGTAGAAGGACTGCTCTACTGGTTTGAAAATTTCTTTACCTGAGATAAGGGAGAACACTAACCCTTGGATTTGTGCTCTGATGTAATTGTTCCACCACTGTACTACAAGGAAGTCTCTGATGAGCCACAGTAAGGTATAACATACCTGATACTGGTGGAGCATCAAAACACAAATTCAAAGTTCTGTCTTCCTCAGATTTTTCACTTTGCCTCTACTGAAAAATGAAAAACATGCATGAATCTCTTTATTCCATTCATTCAGTTATACTCTAGGTTCAACAGTCATTTTGACCGTTTACATTGATGATTCTTATATAGGTTTCATTTTGCCTTTAAACTACTTAAACACAACTACATGACATTTATTTTTATTTAAAGGTGAGTACTATTTAGCATTTGCCAGTCAACAAGACTGGTAACTGTCTGATGGTTATTTTGGGTTGATTTATGTAAAATTCATTCATTCATTCATTTTATTTGCCATTACCAGAAAAAAATTAACCAAATACAAAATTTATGATACATCAAAGATAAAAAGAACTATTCTATCTAAATTAACTTCAAAATCAAAGGAACTGAAGAGGTAACAGCAAGGAAGCCTATTAGAAGCCAGAGGCTTAGAGAGTATAGGTTTCCTTAAACTATATGATAAACCATACAAATCAAAGGTGCTGAATGAAAATTTAGATTAAGTTAAAAAAAAAAAAAGAAAAGGTGTGTAGCTTAACAAAGAATATATTTAGCTAAGAAAGAAGAATTTTTTTAAGCCTTTTGCTAAACAAGCTGATGCTTTCAGAGTATTGAATTTCTCAACTTAGTGTGTTGAAAAACTTAGGACCTTGAAACCAAATTGAAAATTTTCAAAAATTAGTTCGACAATGAGGTATGTAGAAAAAGCTGGAGTTTCTTGTATTAGAAGAATGTATCTGGCTAGCAAGAGTAAACATATCATGAAAATAATTAGGAAGTAAGCCTCTTTTAAACAGATACATAAATTTACCTATTTGGTAGAAATAGATGTCCAAGAACTTTAAGATCCCATGTTCTTTAAAAGAACATCGGTATGTGAATCAAATGAAACTTTAGATATGATTCTGATTATCTTTTGCAGAAGAATAAATTACGATTTAAATTAGACTGATATGTCGATCCCCAAACTGAAACACAATAAGTTAAGTAAAGGTAAACTAAACTATAATATAAGGAGCACGAGGAAGTTTTGGAAAGGCAGAAACCGGACTTGTAAATAATACCAATTGATTTGGATATTTTTCTAGAAACGCTAAGAATGTGAGGCTTCCATGACAAATGCTCATCAAGGATAACACCTAGAAATACTGTTTCTTTCACACATCCAATAACATTGTTGTCAATTTGAACAGATATATCAAGTGTCTACCTTTTTTGGCAAGGACTAAAAATCATAAAATTCAATTTTTTAAAGTTAATGGACAGCTTATTCGCTCGACACCACTGAGTTAATTTAAGCAATTCAGAGTTCAAAATTTCAGGAAGTAAATTGAAATCTTTGTGGGACAAAAATATATTTGTGTCATCAGCAAAGAGAATAACGTCTAAGACCTCTGACACATTGCACAGATCATTTATATAAAGTAGAAAGAGCAGGGGGCCTAGTATCGAGCCCTGAGGCACCCCGCACTTTTTTTCACAAGAATCTGAACTGATACCATTGAATTCCACATATTGTTCCCTACTGCTTAGATAGCTTTTAAATCAACTAAGTGTAGTGCCTTGAATACTATAATGCTCTAATTTTGAAATTAAAATGTTATGATCAATGGTGTCAAAGGCCTAAGACAAAACTTAATAAGAATTAAAAGTTTTTTTTTTTAATAAAACATGATTTATGGATGCTTTTTGTTTAGTTCTCTGCCAGTTCACAGTTGTGCTTCATGAAATACTGGAAGATGGAGACATTGATTTTCAAGTGCGAAGGACACATCTCAATACTCTTAAGGTATTCAAATCAAGTCTAGCACATTATTCTACAAATTAATTCACTTAAAGAGCCATGCCTAGGACTGCAACCCTTTAGACTAGGGGCTACATATCAACAATCTGTGAAAGAAACTTCTTTTTCCTAAAATCTAACCAGTTGATAAACAGACGAAGCAAATGATTACAGTCAGGAAACAAGTTTCTTGCCATATTCCAATAAGTGAGCACTCTCATTCGTAGCATATTAAGAATCAAGGGTGTGGAAAAGATTGGTATTTCTTCTGTTAAATTTGGTTGCTCAATTGTTTATTGCAGATGTTGTGCTATACATTAATGCAGTTGGCAGATGCATTTGAAGTTGAGGCCACCAAGCCTTCAACTGAGGTCATAGTCTCTGGAAAGGTATTTACCTAAAGCCTTATCATTCAATTTTGCAATCCCTGGGTTTTGATTGGTTTAAATTTGAAGGTTAATCTGGGTATCTTCCATCTTATAGTTTAAATTTGTTCTCATTACTTGGAATAATTGTGGAATGCTATATTTAGACAGTGTGTTGTCCAGGAACAACCATCATCTAGAGCCATACACATTTAGAGGTCTATTTTAAGTTTATTTTTTCCAACTTGTAAATGAAGTTTTAAATTTTTTATGTAACCTCTGATACTAAAAAGACATAAATACTTATGAACATTGTTAATAGATCATCACTAAGAACTCAATATTGATATGGTTTACAGCATTAGTTATACATAATTAGCTATGCATAACAGAATTTATGATCATTTTTGTTACATATTAAACCTAATTTTACTTTTAGCCCATGGGTAAAGTTCATTACTTACTCAACCTTAAAACCTTTAATTCCCATGAGTAACCAAGACACAATTTCCCCACGCGATATTGATACAATACTGGCCTATCAGACAAGTGACGAGAAAAAAGAAAATATCAATTAAGGTGGCTGAACACAGTTTTCACGTGCGCTTTTGCTGACTTACTTAGAAAATTCAGTTGTAAATTGGTTAATTCATCAAATTTTTTTTAATTGCTTGACTGGGCCTTGGTTTCTTCTAAAATTTGATAATCATGCTGGAATTGCAATTTCATATAATTTATTCTCTGGTTTACTAGCGAAAGGGAAAGGCAGCCACTTCAAAGAAGAAGACTTCATCATCATGGGAGTGGGATGAACAGCGTGACTTTCTGATTCAAACCATGGGACAGCTGATGCAGCTTGATGTGAACAGACTGTGGGATCCACCCATTATAGAGGAAGAATTTGTCAAGTATGGGTGGAGAATTTTGTTTACTGGATAGTTTAACTGTACTTAAAGGACATTTGTTCTTGTTATTGACTCATGATTGGTAAATATATTTTGGTATGTTACCTATCTGTTTCACTTTTTTTTTTTATCAGTTTAGTCACTGGCTGTTGTTACAAATTCCTTGAGAATCCAACATCTGTTAAAAATATAACAACAAAAGATCTGATCTTTAATCTTCTCGGAGTAATGGTGAAGAAATACAACTATGGTTTGGGTGAGTCCAGTTTTCATTACTCTAAATGTAGAATTTAATGCTGCGGCTAATTACATTGGTTGTGATATTAAATCAAACGGATAGAGAAGACACACAGTCTTGTGATACTTGTTCATCGTTTAAAGTAAGTATTTGTCCCAATTTCAATTATATCTCCTAGGCATCAGTCTGAAGATTGTTCAGCTCTTACAACACTTTGAGCATCTTGTCCAGCCACTGGCTCAGGCTGTACAAACATTTGTTGATGAGTTTTCAGTTAAAGGTGTTGTCTCTGAGGTGGTAAGGTGAGTGGCATTTTGATAAGTTATGAAATTGCACACTTCGCACATCTTAAGTAGATTGTGGGTTATTTTGTGGCTTCTTATTATAATAAAAGTTGCCCATTATGATTATATATTATTTTATAGTTATGGATTCTTTACACACTTCAACAGGATTTGACACCAAGGGCTCATTACTAACAGCTTAGCTATAACAGAGTGTCACATGAAATGAAAAATACAATAAAATTAACCTATGAATTCCCATGATTTAAGACTTTTACAATTATTATGACTAACTGGGAAATTGGTAATGAGTCTGTGGACTGTGTCAGTCTGAGTGAGCAAGCGTACTGATGATGACCCATCAGTTGTGTTTATCAGCCCACTCTTTCTTGTTCCCCCCCTCCACAATTTAACCCTTTGACCCCTTAGAGAGACAGTGTACATATGTACAATACATTAGATTTTTTTTCATACTACAGAGAGATTGGTCGCATGGATCCAAGAGATCTGGCACGAGACACCAGTGGCACACGTGCTTATGCAGACTTTTTAGTAGAACTTGCTGGCCGGGTCCCAAGTCAGATCATCCCTAACATCAGTGTACTACTCTGCCACCTGGATGGAGAGGTAAAAATCTCATAATTTCAAAGAAAAGTTGTCCAAATTTTTTGTCTAGATTTATGTTATCGTTCAGTGACAACTTGGAGAAATATTTTAATTTCCAAGCAAGTCTTTGGATTTTTACTTGGGAGATGGACAGTCATTGAAGAGTATGGAAAATACTCTGTAGGAAATAGGCAATGAGCAAAGACTAAGGTTATGAACTTGCAAATGCTCATCATAAATTTTAAGACATGTTATACAATGATCAATTTCATTACAGTCCTATTCAATGCGGAATGGTATCCTTGCTCTGATGGGTGAGATTGTCATCAAAGTCCTCTCCAAAGAAGATCTTGATGATGCTGCCAAGAAACTTAGAGATCAACTACTTGACAAATTGGAGGTGAGCATTATGCCTGAAAAAATAAACAAAGACAAGATTTGGAAAAAAAATGCACACCTGCAGTCATGTTATATTTAATCAAACCCTCAAAACATTTGTAATGGTACCACAGTCAGATGAACTAGGTTGCAAAATTAATGCTCAGACACATTAGAGAGTTTCAATCAGTCAGGAGCACAAAAAGTGGTTGTAATGAAGGGAATGGTATAATTGATGTAGTTGTTTTCCTGGGGATCCCCTTGAAGAATAATGAAATACATAATTGTATATTTAACAAAGAGGCTCGTGCATCTGTTCAGCAATTGATCACAGAATGTTGTAAGAACAAGATAAAGTAGAATGCAAGGTGCAACTGAGTGTGTTACAGATGACCACATTTTGACATCTGTGATGTATTACTGTACAGACCCACAGCAACATGGAAACTACACTGTGTTTGGCATCTGATAGATCATAAGAACCAATCAAAAGGATGTATAATTCAGTTTATCATGTAATGATCTTTATGTTCTCATTTTTTTTCTTTGATAAGCAAACACTCAATGATATTGCAAGACTTTTTACAGCTCATTTTATTGGAGATGTCTTGAGAGGTGCTGTCTACATTTCATGTCATTTTAAATTATTTTCATCACCAGGACCACATTCATGATGTCAATGCCTATGTGAGAAGCAAAGCCCTCCACATTTGGCTTGAACTTTGTAAAGAAAAGGTAATTTTAGCCACTACACCATGAATACTGTGGACATGATCAATTTATGTGTACCACTGGATTCAGTGGTATTCAGTTTGAACATTTCTTTTTTCTTCACTCTGGGGTGTACTAGCTGCTTGCAAACCATTGATTTCTCAGCATGTGAATGAAATAAACTTCTCTTTAAGGGTAAACAAATTAACCAACTTCTATATTGGAAATAAAATCCCTTTTACCTGGTCCACTGAATAGTGAACAAAATAAAATGGCCATAACCCACTAGATAATCCATGAAACTTTAAACTTGGATAAACTGCCTGATAATAGTGGGATCAAAAATCTTTTCAGGATGATTGCAGTTTTCAAGAGAAGTAGCTTCTTAGTTTTTACAGGTCTGGAAAATATAACCAAGACCTACCAGAGAAACGAAAAACAGTCTGCATGCATATGGCTATGTTTGACTCTACCATGACAAAATAATACGCATATTTTTCTTTTCACAGGCAATTCCTCTTTCACGTCAACCCCACCTTCTGGAGCTGGTGATAAATCGCCTTCAAGATAAATCAAGTATTGTGCGCAAGAGTGCTATTCAGCTTCTGAAAACGTTCCTCATTTGCAATCCCTTTGGGGCGCAGGTGAGTTACTGTTAGTAGAAGTTTGTTAAATGTTGTAATTAACACTTGGTTACAGCTATTATTTTCTGGGCAGGTCTGTTGTTTAGACCAATATACATTTAGCAACTATAAGCTGCACTCAACAATAATTACAGGCAGCTGGAGAGGAGAATTCTATTCTATGTACAGGCAGGGTTTTCATTAGAAGCTGATAGGTTGGGGTGACCTGATAACTGTCAGAACATTTTGTACCAGCTACTTTTTGTGAATTGTGAATCGTGAATATTGATAAAAGACAGAAAATTTCAGTTTAAGTTTAAGTTTAATTCATTCGCCACAGGAATGGCAGGAGAAAGGAACAGAACTTTCGTTCCAATTGACACCTAACCCCTTTTTTACCCACCCATCCCACCCCGGGGAGGACATCCATCGCACATTTAGTATCTTGTCGGGAACTTAAAGAGCACACGGAATCCGCATTGCAACACACCTTTTATTCCTCGCACACTCCTTCTATATACATCACACCACCTCATTCACGTGCTTCATGCTAATTAGATTACGTCATCACCGATACTATTACACAAACACTAAATCCCTCCCTTGATTGAATTTAAACTCAGCTATAATCCCTGGTGCTATTTTCGGTAAATAAGCGAAACCAACAGAACTCGTTAGCATACTAAAATTTGCAATTGTTCAGTCAAAGTTCATTGACAACTGTTCAGTGTAACTGATAGTCCCTCAGATGTGCCGGTGCACGTCTGACACGAGCAGATCTTCGCGTATCTTGTTCCGCTGCCCGTGGAAGATTCATTGCCTGTGGAAGATCAAAATCCATCACATAATCATCTTCCTCCCGTACAGCAGTGTTCTGGTGTAACTTGTGGACATGCGATACATTGCGCATGAACACACGTCCATTTCTTCGCTGCAGAATAAGGCTCGGTCCCTTACGTTCTAGCACTGTGTAGGGTTGAGGGTCATACAGCGTTGATAGCTTGTTCTGCCGCGCCTGCTGTAGCAACACTTTGTCTCCTGATTTGATGTCTGATGGACTCGCTCTGTTTCTCTTGTCTGCATAAACCTTTGTGCGCTGCTTGGCTTGTTGGTCCTTACCCTTTGCAGACTGTATTGCAGCAGACACAGCATTCGACATCCGTGTCTCAACTTGTGGGACTTTGGTTCTGATCTCACGTCCTAAATGTAGAAACGCCGGCGACGCTCCGGTAGTCGCATGAGGTGTCGCACGGTAGTTCAGTAGGAAGGCAAACATGTCAGTGCGCCAATCCTTTCCTTCAGCATGCGCAGTGCGAATTGCCTTCTCAATTGTCTTGTTAAATCGTTCAACCCCTGCATTCGCCTGAGGCCAGTAGGGTGTGACCTTCCGATGCTGGATGCCATGCGTTGCCAGGTACACCTCAAATTCCTCTGACACAAGATTTGCACCGTTATCTGTGACTACTTTCTCTGGAAGCCCATGTACAGCAAATATCTTTCGAAGATGTCCGATTATGGCCGCAGAGGTAGTTGAGCGTACAATGACTACTTCAGGCCAGCGCGTACATGCATCTTCACAAACCACGAGACTTTCTCCTGTAGGGAACGGTCCACAGAGATCGATGTGTACCTCTTGCCATGGTTTGTCAGGCATCACTGTAGGTCGGAGTGGCTCTGCAGTAGACTTGCCCGCAACAGATTGACAGGGTAGACATGCCTTGACCATTGTCTCCACTTGATGTGTGATACCTGGCCACCAAACCTTCTCCCTGACCATCTGTTTGGTCCGCACAATGCCTTGGTGACCCTCGTGTGCATTTGCTAAGGTTGTTTCCCAGAGGGTACTAGGCATGACAATACGATGTCCTCGCAAGATGATTCCATTGGTCACACACAGTTCATCTCTGACCCGCCTGTAGGGCCTGAGCTCTGGTGTGTCTGGCCACTCACAGTCACTCAGACAACATCGTACTTGCTGTAGTATTGGGTCTGCCTCAGTAGCATTTGCAATCTGCTCAAGTGTGAGTGCTTTTGGAACCGCGTTGACTGTGACGTAGTTAATATATTCTTCCGCAATGTTCCTTTCCCGGAACGGTTGGTTTTCTAACGGCAATCTTGAGAGGACGTCAGCTGGGTTTGTCTTTCCGGCCATGTGTACAACATCAAATGTGTATGGCTGCAGTCGAAGTGCCCATCTTTCAATCCGAGGCGGTGGCTTGGATTTAGGGTTGTAAATAACTTCGAGCGGCTTGTGATCCGTGTACAGGGTGAACAGTTTACCATACAAGTAAATATGAAATCGCTCGCAAGCCCACACAACCGCCAGTGCCTCCTTTTCGGTCTGAGAATACCTCCTCTCAACATCTGTTAACGTGCGACTCGCATATGCCACAGGATGAACACAATCACCACGTCGCTGCAGCAAAATGGCACCAAGTCCAACAGGACTTGCGTCAACTTTCAGCTCCGTTTCAGCGGCTTGGTCGTAATGTGCAACAACACAGTCACTGGTTAGAATGACTCGAAGGCGGCGAAATGCCTCTTGTTGCGCGTTACCCCAGACCCACTCTGTATCACTCCTTGTGAGCATCCGTAATGGCTCAGCGAGGGTTGCAAAGTTTGGGATAAAACGCGCACAGTAGTTCACTAACCCGAGAAAACTCCGCACTTCCGCTGCATTCTGTGGTGTTCGCGCGTTCCTCACCGCTTCAACCTTCTTGTCGTCCGGTGCAATGCCATCTGCAGAAATCTTAAATCCAAAAAATACTAATTCTGGAACACTAAAGATACACTTCTCTCGGTTAAGCGTAAGTCCCT
This sequence comes from Stylophora pistillata, assembly GCF_964205215.1. Lineage (NCBI taxonomy): Eukaryota > Metazoa > Cnidaria > Anthozoa > Scleractinia > Pocilloporidae > Stylophora > Stylophora pistillata. Next base: position 17,686,649 of record NC_142526.1, read on the forward strand.
TGTTCTCAAGGCGTGCAAGTGTAAGTTCCAAATTCCTGTCATGACTGTCTTGGTCAGAGCCAAACACAATAATATCATCAGAAATGTTCCTTACTCCGGGAATTCCTTGAAGAGTTTGCTGAATGACATATTGGTACATTTCTGGTGCTGATGACAAGCCAAATATTAAGCGTTTGTAACGCTTAAGTCCCTTGTGTGTTGAGAAAGTTGTAAGCACTCTAGAGTCTGGGTGTAGTTCGACCTGATGATAGCCCCATCGCAAATCAAGCTTAGAGAACACAGCTGCTCCATTAAGTGCTTCCAATGTTTCCTCAAGTGTTGGTATTGGATGTCGCTCTCTGATCACAGCTTCGTTTGCACGACGCATGTCGACGCAAACCCGTACTTCGCCATTGGACTTTGGGACCGCGACTAAAGGCGAAACCCAGGGCGTTGGACCGTCAACATCCTCAATAATGTCGAGATCTTGCAATTCATTGAGCTTTTTCTCCACATCCTTACGAACGTGAAAGGGAAGGCGGCGCTGCGGTTGCGCAACTGGAGAAATTTCTGGGTCGATGTGTATTTTTAATTGATAATCCCGCAGTTTGCCAACGCCGTTAAACACTGCATTATGTTTGTCCACAATCACTTGTACAGATTTCACTGTAATTTGGTTAACTGTGCTCGGGTATTCCGGGCCAACTCTTAGTAACCCAAGCTCCGTTGCAGTTTCCTTGCCCAACAATGATCCCGCATTAAATTTTCAACAACCACGAAGTCGGCCTGTGTGTGAAATTGAGTTGTTGACACATTGGCACGGAATGTTCCTTTGACAGGAAGCGGCGTTTTCGAGCCGTATGTGTAAATTTTGACATCGGAATTTCTGAGAACAACTCCTGTATTCGACAATCGGTTGAATGTAATACTGTCCAGGACATTGACACTTGCCCCTGAGTCAACAATAACCGGAATCGATGTACCTTCAACAGTTATTTGCACAGTATTGTCGTCCATGTTGCCCCTAATCGCCCACAAATATTCATCGTCTGAACCGGGGTCTTGTTCGGTTGTCACGTACCGAAGCCCATTTGCATTCCGTTGTTGCGCAACGTTCTGAGAACTAGTGGCTCGATTCGGAACTATTTCGTCCACATTTCCATACTCGCAAGATTTCGCAAGGCTTCGTAATCGCGTCACGTACGAATCGATGTTTTCAGTCGGCTGTTGCGCTGCCTGCCGAAACACATGTCTCTCAAAGGGAATGTTCTTCTTCGGCTCAAAGTACTCGGTTAATTTCGCAAGTGCCGTATCGTAATCCTCTCCAGTACCACTGAGAGTTTCAAAAACCGTTTGGACGTCAGGGCCTGCTAAGTGCAACAGGACAGCACGTCGTTGTTTCTTTTCGGTAATGTTAGATGCCACCAGAAAGTATTCCAAACCTTTAACCCATTTCGACCAGCGCTGCCCGAGTGTCATTTGATCGCTTGAGACGGAGAAAGGGGGAATAGCAGGTAACTGTAATGTGGTGGCCATCACTTCTTCTTCCAACTCCTCAGAATTAGACATAAAATCCTTGCATCCTCGTCGCCAAATTTAGTATCTTGTCGGGAACTTAAAGAGCACACGGAATCCGCATTGCAACACACCTTTTATTCCTCGCACACTCCTTCTATATACATCACACCACCTCATTCACGTGCTTCATGCTAATTAGATTACGTCATCACCGATACTATTACACAAACACTAAAGCACAGTAATCTCGTGTGTGGGAAATTAACGTCTCCTACCCCAACCCTGCAGGAGACGGGACCTCCATTTATTCGTCCCTATCCGAGAAGACTAGAAAGTCTAACCATTTGCAGATATTATTACAAAGGCAGCACTTTCTTCTCAGTTAATTAAAGACCCTGAGTGTTGGTCCGGCCAGATTTGAACTCACGACCTCCCCACAACAGTGCGGCGCTCTACCAATTGAGCTAACCGGGAGGCAGTTAGCTCAATTGGAAAATAATTATTTTGGAGCTGATTCTAACATTGACGTTGGGCTTCAAAAGGTTAATACTGAATAATGTCCCAGAATGCTAATTTAATCATGTAGAAGAGTTTCAAATTTTTCCAGGGGGAATATTCCCTAAGACCTCTATAGAGGGAAGAGCTGCCTCCTCAGTTCAGGTCCTACATCTAGTATATTTCCTAATGATGACCCTGACAGGCTCTCAATAGCAGTGCAGCACTAGTGGCAAAATTGAAAACAAGTACATAAATAAATAAGTAGTCTCTTCATACTCTGGACATCAATCAAGGCTCAGTCCTGTAACCACAAGGTTGAGCTGCTCAAACAATGAAATCCTTTCCCTAGTTTTTAATTACTAAAGTTGGTGAAGTTTCACAGAACATGACTGAGTTCATGAATGTAAAACAACATAACGGACTCCATCTCTAATATTTTTATGTTTCTGTAGTTACCTCTGGACCATTTGCGACAAAACTTTTTGAAAGAAACTGAAAAACTAAAGGAAATGGCTCCACATTTATGTGAGGATCAGGATGGACAAGGTATGGTATTTTCAAATGTTTTCTTTTAAATGGTTTGGTTTAATGCTCCTCTTTAAAGTGCCGCTACATATGGTCAGAACAGCAAACTACTGGTAGCTAACTTTATTAAAAAATGAAGTTAGAATTAAAAGTGAGTGAGTTAAAATATGCAGAGAGGTCAGCTGGCCCAAACCAGTTATTGCAACATTGAGTAACAAGAAACAAAGTTAAATCCTTTAGGATGTAATTGCATAAAGGTTTAACTACAGTGTCACAAGAAATGCGTGTATTACTAAGTGTCTTTCCCAAGAGCACAGAATATAGCAGTGGGTACTTGCTACAGGATCCAAAGAGCTCTGCAGATCATTTCCTATTTACAATTTATTAAGAATACTTTTTTTGCTCTGTAAAGATCTAGGTCAATGGTGTTAACAAATTGACAGTGGTTAAGCTTGGTCTCTACTCTTATTGACAATGATAATGGTCATCACAGTGGTCAAAATGTTGTGGACTTGCAAGGCGTGGCCCATTGAGTCCACAACAAATTTTGACCACAGACCACACTAAACCACTCTTGATCTGTTTTTCACCACAATATCAGAATGTAAAATAAAACCATTCTTTCAGCGCATGACACATTGACGGGAGCAACACTGTCTGCACTCTCATTGACATAGGCAAATTGGCCATTGAGGTTGTGATATTTCTGCCAGTTGTGGTAAAAAAATGGAATTGAAGAGTTTGATGATCTTACCTGCACAAACGATTGACCCTTTATACTGAAGAAGGTGGTACTACATCTGATTCAGTGAGCTGTAGACCACTCCTTTTGCCCTTGGGTGGCTTGTAAATGTTTAGCTCTACAGTCAACTTAATACTTTGCCCATTGGTAACATGTATCTTGTCTTGGGGTAAAAGCATTTTCAATAATGATTATTTTTTAAAAGCTTTCACTTTGAACTGAGTGGTTGAATATGGTTGCATGTGCTCTTAGTGCCTGCTGTCCCTGAAGTTGAGGATGCAAAGAAAATCTGGGAGGCCATTAAACCTGAAGTGCAAGCCACTATAGAGGAGTATCTTGATCAGAAGGAGATCATTGATGAAGAAGATGACCCAGTGGAGTTCCAAGAAGATCAGGAGTCAGCTCTGGAATGGTAAGGGCTTCAGACTTCTGTTTGTTATGTTGAATGATCATCAGGTTTAGGGAACTCAGCGTCTCCACTCAGGGTTTTCTCTAACATGTGTGTTGTTCGTGTTGCTTAACAGTGCACTAAAGCAGATCAGAAATCATCTTTACAATGGTCATCACAAGAAAGCCCTTGCAGTACTGAAGGCTGCCATGGTAACTTGGCCAGAGTACAGGATGTTTGTCTGTGCAGAAAGGGATCCAGAACAGCAGCAAGATGAAGAAAGGTACACGAACCACTGTGCTCCCTTGTACAATGTAGCTTGTAAGTGCTCCTTTCTAAACTGTGAAAATGAGTCACAAATGCAAGTTACTTTTGTCATCTTCCTCTAGTTAACAGGATAACTGTGGCCATCAGCTTCACCAAGGCGATACACTTATTGTGTTGGCTTAATGTTGCCTTAACTCGATGACCCCTGAGAGCGAGTAGCATCTATTATTTCTCCCGACTGTATCACCCCTGGATCAAACATTAAGGTCACAAGAATAATGAATATGATCACCAACTAAAGAACATCTTGACCTTAAGGAATGTACGGTGTATGAAGAACAGTATGGAGAATATGCATACTAATTTTAGGTTTAAAGGGTAATGGTGCCTTGCGTAGATGAGCTAATAGATAATCTGCAGTCACCATTTATTTTTTGCAACATTTTTCAAGTTTAACTGATTTAAATAAAATCTACAAAATTCAATTTCAGTAGCAAGAGTGAAGATGAAAATCATGAAAACAAGAAATCAGCTGAGGAGCAGCTGTCAATCATGCAGGCAGTATTTCTGGGTATGTTATTTACCAGTCCACTGTTTTCAACCTTACTCCTTTAGGGTCTTTTGGCAGTGAGGACGGAATGTCGAGGACTACGTTGATTAAAAATCGTGTTACTGTTTAATTTCCGCACAGCCTGATAATGTAAAGATGAAAAAATTTTTAGTGTAATAGAAAAATCCGAGCCGCAGATGGGACTTGAACCCACGACCCTCCGTGATCTAGTCGGATGCTCCAACCACTGAGCTACTGGAGACTCTATGGTGAGCATGGGTCAATTGTGGGCCTCGACTGGAACCGCATCGCGCGGCTACACAGCCAGGTATTGATAAGCGCCTGTGAAACTCACTAACAGCATCACGCTGTCACATTAAAGCATATCAAGATGCGGCCAACCAACCTCCAAAGTGAGCATGTAAAGATGAAACAATTTTTAGTGTAATAGAAAAATCCGAGCCCCAGATGGGACTTGAACCCACGACCCTCCTAATATTTGGGTGAATTCAGTTTTCTGAATCGGTGTCACGACCACCTTCAGGATATTACCAACGGAAAAAAAAACGAGTTCTTGAAAAGACGTCATTTTACGTTTATGTTTATCAGAGGATGGCAGGAAATCAGTGATCATATTTATTCGTGTTTTTCTCGTTGCCATGTTCCCACCAATCACGTAGCTCCTTTTCCGCCTTTAACACATACAACCCACAATTCCTCTATTCGCTCCAACGAAGGGCTAACGCTCGAAACGTCAGCTTTTATAATCGTAACGGTGGCCAATTTACCATTTCAACTTTGTTGATATATTCAAATTATTTCGTTATCCCCACCGACGCAGCCCCAAACAGTTTCTTTAGAAACTATCAGCCTTTATTCAGTGATCATATTAGTCACATTTTCCCCAGTGTAGTAGTTTGGCAAAGGTCCCATTAGTGCGATTCAGTCTTCCGGAGGGGGGGAGGGGAAAGCTGGCTCGTTGGCGTTGTATGATCTAGGTTGGGGTCTAGGAGGAATGAAGTGATATACTCCTTGTAGGTCGCAATTTGTTCTCTCTTAAATCCTACCTAGTTGACTTAAAAGATTTACGCTCAAATTTACCCCTTGTCTCCCTAACCTTTGTGAGTTAATCTCGTTCTCAAGATAGGACTTATCGAGTTATGTTGTAAGCTAATCCCATGCAATGATCACGATGATCTAATATTTGTTTCTTTGTTTTGTTTTTGTTCACCAAGCCGGCGACAATGAGGAACCTACACCTCAAGTTGAAGGCAACGACCTTGATCCCAGAGAACTTCTCGAAGTTTCTGCGGAGCATGAAAACCGGGATACGTCAGCGGAGAACCCTAACAACGGACTGATTAATGAAATCACCAAACAGCAGATGGTGGTGCAGTTTCTGAAGGTAATTAGTCTGACTAACAATCACTGTCTTTTGCCCACGTAAAGATGAAGCAATTTTCAACTGAGGGTTAAAATATGTCCGCGATTGCACTAGGGTGGCAATAAAAGTCGCCGCAAGTGCACCCTTTCCACCAATCAGATACAAAACTAGCGAATCACGCCTTGAGCACCAGCGTTTCCCACGCTTCAGGTTGCGTATCACACTCAAGGCTGTGCTCTAAGAAAAAGTGAAGGGAGCCCACTGCTCTTAAATTTTGAAATACAGGGTGCCCAGCATATACTTTTATATGAAAAAAAATAAAATTCCAAAGTCGCCCAAGAGCGAAAGTAGGGCGCCAGGGGCCACCGGGCGCTGCTAAACCACAGCCCTATTTACTTCAGTTATCAGCGGTTCTTGATTCTCATTGGCTGTTTCTCGTTTTCCGCGCCCTTAGAAAGGGGGCTTTTTCCGTACCAACCAGCAGCGTGTTAGGAACAATCTTTGGTTTGCAAAAACCTTTCCATGGTTTTTACTTGTTCTATTTACCACTCAAAGATTTTGTTCGTTTTTGAATTTGTTGTCATTCGTCAAATTTTTGCACTCTCAGGTGATTATTTTTGCTCCAAAAAGACGGTAAATGCGTTCGTGGTACAGCTGTACTTTAAGATGATTTGTTTTTAATAGGATTACGTACATTTTCAAACCCAAATGGAGAAAGCCATTCCTACCTTGTGTCAACTTCTCGGCTCCAAAAGTATCACTGATGTGAATGAGTCCATCGAATTCTTTGTGATTGCCTCTGAGTTTGGCCTGCAGTCTGCCATCACTGGCGTGCGAAGAATGCTGGTATTAATTTGGTCACGTGATACCGCCGTTCGTGATGCTGTAGTGGAAGCGTACAAAGGCCTGTACTTGGACCCAGTGGCGCCAAATGCCAAGTACGTACTTTTTTTGTCACATTTAAAATCTAACTCATTCACGCGTACAACATCACCCTTTCATTCCCTAGATCTCTTTAGCAATTCTCCTTACTGTCCAACCTACGATTCTTCTGATGTTTATATTTTGGAGAATTACCTATTGGATCAACTAATAATCCCCTAATTGATGTTCTTCTTTTTTTTTTTTCATCACTTATCTGCTTGATAATGCAACTAGAAATTTTATCTTGATTACTGATGGGAGTTAAGAAGGGTTAATGCCATCTCAAAACTCTTCAAGTGGTGCCGTGACCAATCGAATGTTATGCGACCTCAGTACTGGTGCTTGTAGTAAGCGTGGCGTACTTTGGCTGGTAACTGTCTCCTTTCGAGTCCTTGTATGTGAAAGGTTTAGGGTATACTTTCTAAATCCCTTTCTATTTCAGAACTAAAACAGCGTTGATTGTGAAAAACCTTATCACTCTTACTCAAGGTGCTTCAATGGGTGATCTGACTTCTCTGGAGGAGCTGGTAAGTTTGCTCGCCCCAGACTTTTGTTTATCCGTGAGAAACTATGCCCATCACGTTCAATTTTAAACACTAATTAACTTACATATGATGCACGATCCTCGCCGTAGATAGCGCTATTTAAGCAATAGCGAAAATCAGACCTGAAAAAAATCAGGCCTGTACGGGATTCGAACCACTGACTGCTGCGATACTAGTGCAGCGCTTTACCAATTGAGCTAACAAGCCAACTGGGAGCAGGCCGTTCATTTGATTCGTAATAAACCCGTGAAAGTGATAAATGAGATACAATGAAATATATGAAGTTCATATATTTTGTACTGCGGTATTAGATACATATGATGCACGATCCTCGCAGTAGATGGCGCTATTTAAGCAATAGCGAAAATCAGACCTGAAAAAAAAAAAAATAGAAAAAAAAAATTTTTTTTTTCAGGTCTGATTTTCGCTATTGCTTAAATAGCGCTATCTACTGCGAGGATCGTGCATCATATGTATCTAATACCGCAGTACAAAATATATGAACTTCATATATTTCATTGTATCTCACTAATTAACTTCTGCGGACAAAAAAAATATATATCTTCCTCTGCTATGTCCTCCCTGTTTGATAGTTCCCCCTATAAGGGAGAAAAAATATATCCAAAGATCAATGTAGAGATGGTATCACCTTAATTTCCTGATCACTTTACACATCTTCGATGTGAACGAGTAACATTTTATTAAGCCAGCTGAAGTGTTTTCTATCTCCATCTCGTAGATGAGTGAGTTGATGAAAGGAAAACTTATTCCTGGTGCTGTTGTAAAGTTGTTGTGGGAGAAATTCACCATGAAGGTACTAACACAAAGTTTGTGTGAAACTGTATTATTCCGCATGAATCTGTGTCTCGTATTACTGGTTCTAATGGCGAGGTTGATACACAGTTTTCATACAGTACCGTCATTGGGACATTGTCCGCGTGTTTCGTTCAATGGACGTGTGTGTATTGCACGCATTTTGCCCGTGCAATGAACGAACGAAACCGAGACGAAAACGGGGGCAAATATTAGTTCGTGCACTTACTGTCTATTGTTTGTTTATTATTTTGTCCTATTGTTGGTATAATTACGGTTCTTTTTGTGTTTGTTTCACCGATCAGAATCCTTCAATTTTATTTTTTTTCTCATTAAGGCTCAGTTACTTTCAGCTTGAAGGAAACTACAGGATTGTTATTGTTTTTAGACCGCAGTAAAAGCTCATGTTAAGGGTGCCCCATGCTGATCAAACTGCTCTGACATATCTCTTTATTTTTAAGTTTGAGCAAGGCAATAACTAGGAACTCAGAGGAGCAATCTAGCCAGTATAATGTTAACAACATAGAGCAATGTTCGAATGAGGATATTTGCTTCTGTGCAATTAGCAATCAGTTACTGTCATTGTGTAGGTTCCACAGACGAATACAGAGGAAAGCAGAATGGCATTAGTTCTTTTGGGGATGTTAGCAGGGTAAGGTCATTAGTTATGTGTCATATTCAAAAACCATTTTTTAAAAAAGAAAAGTACCCTTGGAACTAACATAAGAGGAGTAAAATTTGTGGTTAGTAAAAAACTTCTCGCCAACGGGTTTCTTATGCTGCCAGCATTTTCAGTTTTATGATCTTAAGTATCCTTGGTTATGTTGCAGAGCTGAGATGGACATAGTGCGTACTAACATTGACGTGCTGGTCTCTACGGGCCTGGGACCGAGAGCTGAAGAGGACTTTCTCTTGGCACGTGATACATGCGTGGCTTTATTAAAACTTGGTCAGACCCATAAGGTACAACACGGTAGAGTTTAATTTCATCCCTGCGTCTTGCAATTAATTTGAAAGAAATCATATGAATATGGACATAACCTAAATGATCCTCATAATGAACTTGGACAACCTATGCAGTTCCGAAAGAAGGCTAAAAAAGTGTTAAACTGATTATGTTTTGAGCAAACGTTGAACTTTTTTCAGGCCACTTTTTACAATTGCGAAACGTCGCTTTTTCATGTTTATTTGTTATTTTTCTTTTGTTGCTGCCCCTGTAGGTCTTGTCTTTTTTTAGGGGGGGAGGGGATATTTGGTAGATCTTTGTCTCCTTCTTTTGATATCTGCAAAATCATCGAATGATAACGAAAGGTTTCTGTGTTCTCTCGTTGTTACATAATTTCTAACTGATTCCCTTACGTGGTTATAATTTATGTGTATGTATATGTATATGTGCACGATCCTTCGCAGTAAAGCACTATTTAAGCAATAGTGAAAATCAGACCTGAAAAAAATTCAGGCCTGTACGGGATTCGAACCACTGACCTCTGCGATACTAGTGCAGCGCTCTACCAATTGAGCTAACAAGCCAACTGGGAGCAGGCCATCAAATTAATTCGACATAAACCCGTAGATGATAAATCAAACAACAAATATATATGAAATACATATATATGAACTGCGGTTATGAAACGTATATGTGCACGATCCTTCGCAGTAAAGCACTATTTAAGCAATAGTGAAAATCAGACCTGAAAAAAATTCAGGCCTGTACGGGACTCGAACCACTGACCTCTGCGATACTAGTGCAGCGCTCTACCAATTGAGCTAACAAGCCAACTGGGAGCAGGCCATCAAATTAATTCGACATAAACCCGTAGATGATAAATCAAACAACAAATATATATGAAATACATATATATGAACTGCGGTTATGAAACGTATATGTGCACGATCCTTCGCAGTAAAGTACTATTTAAGCAAGAGTGAAAATCAGACCTGAAAAAAATTCAGGCCTGTACGGGACTCGAACCACTGACCTCTGCGATACTAGTGCAGCGCTCTAGTATATGTATTTCATATATATTTGTTGTGTGGTTATAATTTGTTTCTTTATCTCTTTAGAAACCCGGCTGCAGTGCAGCAGAGCCGTTCAGACTTTCCCCCAGTCATGCGATATTTGAACGGCTCACGGAAATTCTTGCGTCAGGTTTGTACCAAATAAACGCATGACTTGATGGTCCTTGGCGCTCACTTCACGAGTTGGGTGATGGCTGCTGGAGAATACAGACATTTTCTATATAACTTCCTTAAAAAAAATTGAGAAGAACGGTAATTTTTGACAAACCAAGTGATATTTTGATCAACGCTTCATTTCCCCTCCACAATGATTATATTATTATTATTATTATTTTTATTATGAACATCATCATCATTATTATTATTAGTATTACTATTTTTATTATTATTTCACCATTCTCTCTATTTTGAAGTTCATCACTGTAGAGCAACTTTCCATTTAGTGTCAAAAGAAATCTAGGATTGTTTTGGTTTTGCTTTACTTTGCTCTCTGATTGGTCCGGAAAACTTGAGCCTATCTTTTAACCAATCACATTCATAGCTATAACCAATCTTGACTTGGACGCCCGCGTTTTCCCGCGCTTAAGGCAGTTTGGTTGATTTTACTTTGAATTCTCATTGGCTCTTTACGGTATCAGTTTTCCTTTCTTGTGATTGGCCGTTGTACCTTTTTGGTTCCACGACACTTAAATCGAAAAGCCCTCTTTATGAACGCAGTACCTAGCTTTAGTTTTAAGCTTGCGCACAACTGTTTGTGCTTATGAGGTAATGTGAACATTTCCAGGCGTCCGCAAGCTTGATCAACTGGAGTGGACTCCGCTGATGGAACAAGCAATAACTGTGATTTATATCCTTGCTGAGCATCCTGAAACCATCGCAGAGAAACTTATCAAGGAAATAGCAGCTTGTTTACTGGATAAAACAACACAAGATAAGGAGGAACAGCAGAACAATCAGAACGGTAAATACGTACTGTCATGTCTCAACACTTGCTGTTATTCTACGGATTGACAAACAATTACACAGCTTTAAAATGGCCCATTGCTAACTGTGTGAAATGTCAGAATACTTTAAATTGTCGCTTGGTTAAAACATTGATCAACGTGTTGCTTTCCCTTTCGCTGTTTTATTGGTGATGCTGTTGGCTGAAGCTTGCACGTGCATCCGTTATTACTCCTCGCGGCTTACAGTTATCGTTCACTGGGGTTAATAGAAAATTTAGGGTAAAACTACCAACTGCACGCTTCGGGACAGGAGGGTTGTTTGCTTTCACCTCGAGTCCTGATTGGCTGTTGTGATTGCTTTGGTTTTGGTTTTATGAAACTCAGTCGAAAAGTGCTCTAATTTTGAATTATCAAAATTTAGCTAATAACTAATAATTATGACTTTCTCATAATCAGACAATCAGCAAATGCGTTTTAAACGAGTCTTGTGCTGCCTTGTGAATGACTCGATACACCTATTACAATTGAGAAAAAGTTTTCGAACCGCTTGATAACGAATTTTTCGGTTTTAACCAGCAATTTTGTTGATTGCTCAAATAAATGAAGTTTTTTTCGTGTGGTTTGTCAGACTCCGTAGACAGTAACTCTGATGCAGACGGGCACAGTGTAAATTCACCAACCCCTTGCCACGCTGTTATTTTGGCGCGATTCTTCAGTTTATCTGGTCACGTGGCTTTACGTCACATGGTGCATTTGGATGTTGGAGTCCTGGGGGAAATCAAACGACGACAGGTGATTGAAGAGAATGATAAGGAGAAGGAGAAACACGCCAAGAAGACGGGAGGAGCTGGGAGTGGGTCTATCGCTAATTCTACAAAGGTATGGCGCAAACACGGTTGGACAGATAGAAATAGTATGAGAGCATTACTTGGCAATCCCCAACAAAACAGTCGTTAGAACTGTTATTGACAGTTAATTGCAACAATATATATATCTTATTCACCAAGCGCGAGGGCCATACTGGGAGAATATCGGCCCGAAGTCTTGACAGTACGGACCTCGCTACGCTCGGTCCGTACAAAAAAGACCGAGGGCCGATATTCTTCCTGTACGGTCCCGAGCAAGCTTGGTTAATAAGAGATTTATTATACGACTGAAGTTCAAAGGGACACAAGTGCGGTATCATTCGGGACCATTCGGGACAGTGCCCGGTCCAATACTTAGAGAATATTGGACCGGCAATAGAGCATTTTGATTGGTTGATTTTAGTTATTGGCCCTCTGACTGCCCGAGTCGTGTAATAAGACATTTTAATTTGCCTTCAAGATTTAGAATGGCAACGGGCTCGTCAGTTAAGCCAAGACCTTTTGACACTGGATGACATGAATGTGTTATTTCGATATATGAACATGGTTCTTTTGAATCCTTTTAGGATCCAGGTGCGTCGGAGACAATTGAGGAGGAACTGGGGCTGACTGGGGCCACAGCCGATGATGTGGAGACCGAATACGTGAGAAAAATCTGTGAACACGATATTGTTACTGGTATGACGTACAATTGTTTAATATCTGGACTAGCTGTGTGGGTTAATTTACTTAGTTCTTATTAACCGAGCGGGAGGTCTGTATGGGAGAATCTTGACCGAGGTCGCCAGTACAGACCGAACGCAGTGAGGTCTGTACCAGCGACCGAGGTCAAGATTCTCCCATACAGACCGACCTAGCTCGGTTAATAAGATGTTTATTACATGGCTGTCTTATATGCCAATATTTTATATTCTTTGTACCTTTTTTTTCTAGACCAGTCTAGATGGGAAATCTAGACCGCTTTCAATGTTGATTTCAGCCAATCAAATTCGTGAATTCTGTAGTTCCCAGTCCTTGTGAGACACAGCCATATAACAATTTTTTATATTAATGAGTGAGATTATTTTTGATCAATGCCAACCCCAACATTAGCAGTTATCAAGGGACTGTTGTTGGTTTAGGGGAGGATTAGGTGCGTAGTTGATCAGATACTGAAATCCAGATTTTTTGCTGCCGGGCGGGTAATTTTCTTGTGTCGTTTTAGGAAATGTTTTCAAAACGTGTTGTATTCACGACAAATCAAGGGAGGAGGTCCTTTGCAACCGCTTCAAATAATGGTCGTAATGAAATGGAAAGTTTGATACTTTTCATTTTGTAGCGCTATACTTTATAGAGGGAAAGCGAATAGAGGGTAGGGAGATATTTTGTATTTGCATGATTTGATTCCAAGTTCAGCTGATGACATACATTAAAACAAATCGATTATCTTAACCAAGCTAAACAGGTTCTTATCTATAGGTAACTAAAAACGAAATAGAGGCGGTAGCCCCCTAATCCACCAGGAACTTTATACAGATGTTACCGTAGTTCTCACAGCGGGCTTGCTAAATGTTGTTTAATTAGCATATCTTTTGTTACTTTGGATTTTTCAGGAGGTACGCTACTGGCCACCTTGCGCCCGCTGTTAGTGCATGTCTGCAGTAATCCGGTAAAGTTCAGTGATACAAACTTACGGGCAGCTGCGTCACTGGCTCTTGCCAAGTTCATGTTGGTCAGGTAAGTTCATGGCTGAACTATAATCAATCACATATCCACTAGTTCTGTGCCACATTCGTTTTCCTTTCGAAAGCAAACATCCATTTATTCTTTTGTAGGCAGAACAAGGCGGTCATGTGGACAGATAATTCCGCAACGCAGTGTGCTACACTTCCTAATTCTTCGTTTGTTTTAATCTTAAAAAAAAAAGAAAAGAAATATAATCCTGTAGGTTTCATTTCTAAAAACTGTTTTTACCAGTTCTTGATTGATCAGATGTAAAATTAAAAAAACTTGTCGCCCTTGGAAAAGAGAAAGAGTCAAACGATCTCTTTTGATCGCTTCTTGTTCATATGGATTTTTATTAAGCGGTCTTTTTGAGGATAAATATTTGTCATAATTAACAGGACAGTAGGTCCAATAGCTTAGACTCTACACACACTTATGCTGTGGAAGATTTGTAGTTAAATATTTTTCTTGCTTTAGCAGTATGTTCTAGCCACGACATTTCATTCATCCAAACTATCAACTAATTGTTTGATATTTCAGCTCTGAGTTTTGCGAAGAGCATCTCCAGCTTCTGTTCACGATTCTAGAGAAGGTAATTTTACTTAGTGCGTCATGTTCATACTCAAATTTTTAAGTTAACAATTGACGAGGTGATTAACAGCTTTGGAATCCTTGAATCAAAGGAAAAAACAAATGTTTCCTAAACTTGTTTTTACAGCTTCGTACATCTAGCGTTTTCCTTTGTGTGTTCCACAGGCTCCTCAAGCCACCATCAGAGCAAACACCATAGTTGCCGTTGGTGACCTGACGTTTAGGTTTCCTAACTTGATTGAGCCATGGACACCTCATCTGTACGCCAGGTGACCAAACCCCTCAAGTTATTAACCTTTTACGCACTAACATCAGTATGCAAGGTCTCCATGCCGTTCTTTATACATTTCCTAAGGTTCTGACAAAGAAATCTGTTTAACAATCAAGAGCTTCTTTAACTTGCGATCATTTCCTTTATCCTCGTGACCTTAATGTGTGATTTAGGGGTGATACTGTTATGAGAAATTACATGCTAGTCACTCTTCGGGTGACCTCACTTGAACGCACTTACAAGGCGTACTTTTCTTAAATGTAATTTTAATGGCTTTAGTAGCCATCCACTTTCTGCAAATTTAACTAATTTAACTAAAAGTTAACGACCATCCAGCTAAAAAAATGCATGATATCAAGCATTGCATAAATAGCAACCATTCTGGTGCCATTCCCGTACCATAAAGGGAGAAATTTCCTTCTAGGCTTGAGAAGTCGGCCGTGACAATTATTTTTTGATACATTGTAGATTGCGCGATGAGTCTAGCCACGTGCGTAAGAACACGCTGATGGTGCTCACACATCTGATTCTGAATGACATGGTCAAGGTCAAAGGTCAGATCAGTGAGATGGCCACGTGTTTAGAGGACAAAGACAGCAGAATATCCGATTTGGCCAAGCTGTTTTTTTTGGAACTGTCTAAAAAGGTGAGATCCTTTCAATTTTATGTTACTCTTATTCAGCCATCTGCTGTACTTGCCCCAAATACAACCTTCAGTTGTAAGTGTTTTTCAAGAAATTGCGATAGACACAATCACCTGAACAATCAATTTTGAAAGCTTCAGAAGTCAAGAATAGTACGAGTAGTCATTCATCATTTCCCTCGACTTAAAATCACTGAGCTGAGACATATAACACAAATATCACGAGTGAGATCGTGATACCCGCCAATTTCACCACATCTCTCACTTATGCTGTGACTTTTAGTAGCGCACGCTGCCATTTCATACTAATAAGCTAATGCTTAACTAGTATTTCTCCCAATATAATCAGTAGGAATGCCAAAACTAATGCGCACTTTGTTAATGTTTGTTGCAGGGCAACGCTATCTACAATATTCTACCAGACGTGATTAGTCGGTTATCAGACCCCGACTGTGGTACGGAAGAGGAACCCTTCAGAAACATTATGAGGTATAAGCATGCTCAGGATGTATTTGTATAATAATTTGTTTCGAGACTGTAATTATCGCAATTGCCTATTGGAATATAAACCATTCGATAGATGAAGCCATCTTCGCTTCTACCTGGGAACATAAGGCGTCGACCGTGGATCTCCACCGGACCCTGTTTTTGGCAGTTCTTTTGCCTCTTCCCAGGTGATGTTATTCTTGTCAAGCTCATCTTGAACAGTGCGTCTCCAGACCCTAACTATTTTTTTTCTCTTGTATCACAGGTACTTGCTGTCCTTTATCCAGAAAGATCGTCAGTCTGAGAGCCTTGTGGAGAAACTGTGTCACAGATTCAGAGCAACCAAGTAAGCTGTTTGCACTACGTAGAAAACTTAGCATTCATTTGAACCAAACACAGAAGCAGAACTGTGAAAACAAAGAAATCCCTAGGAATAAATAGTAGCCTTGGAAGTGATACTTAGTTGGATAAGTAAAAGATCTCTAAATACGTTAAATAAACCGAAATGAGCAGGGATATCCTCTATCGCGAACAAATAAGAGAGAGAGAGAGAGAGAGAGAGAGAGAGAGAGAGAGAGAGAGAGAGAGAGAGAGAGAGAGAGAGAGAGAGAGAGAGAGTATGTTTATGGCGAGACCAAAGAGCGCCGGATAGGAAACCAAATCAAATGAACCGACAAAGTCAAAACGTCCAATTTTGATATCTAATCAAACAGCTGGTGTATAGATTCAGACCCTCGGATACACCTTTATCGGATAATTTTTACACAACTATCAGGACTCTAACACGACGCGCACAACTAGTATGCGACTCGACAGACTGCTTATCCGACGAGAACAAATACCTTCACCGTGTTTTTACGAAGAACAACTACAATAACGACTTCATCCGACGAAACACTCACCGACCCACTACCACTACCGAAACAAACGACACCGCAACCCCTACGACTACAGCAACCATACCGTACATAAAAGGCATGTCTGAAAACATCTCGCGCATCTTACTACCCTTCAATATCCGCGTCGCCCACAAACCCATCACCACACTACGTCAGTTACTAACCAACGTTAAAGACAAAAACGAACCGAGGAACAGACAGGGAACGATTTATAAGATCAATTGTTCCGACTGCCAAGCCTCCTACATCGGTGAGACTGGCAGAAACCTCACAACAAGACTGACTGAACACAGACGGGCGACGAGGAAAGGTGATGTCAGCAATCACATTGCTGAACACCATCGACTTACCAACGACAACATTGACTGGGACTCTGCGCAATGCCTAACCTACAGCACTGACTATTTTCAACGACTGACTCTGGAAAGCTGGTTTACTAACTTAGAACAGACTCCCCTAAACAGATGTCAACAACTACCCGCTCCATACAGACGACTCATTCACGACATAAACATCACAAACGACCGAGAAAGAACGACCTAACTTTACCGACAGATCGAAACAGACCAATCACGACCGACTTACGTCAGTTGAGTCTTACAGCCAATAACATCACGGCAAAACCAACCGATCATTTCACACGAACTGGAATAAGAACATTCTACTGACAACAATCATTCACTTGACTCTGATGATGACTTCCGCACAGGTTGTCGAAACGTCAGTCACTACCACCGACAACAGTCCTTCTCAGGACTACACTCACCCGGACGATCAGACTACACCTTCACAATTTTTATGAACCTTGTCATAATTCAACAACCACACTCACATAACAGACTCAATTGATTCATTTAATTCCTTTTCGTGCATTACTCATTTCTGAGCTGTTTTGGGACTACAACTACTCTTTCCTCTTTTCTTGGTTATTGATAGCACCATTTTGTATCTTCTTTTCACTCAGGACCGATCGTCAGTGGCGTGACCTCGCCTTCTGTCTTTCCATGCTGTCGTACAACGAGCGAGGAATCCGCAAATTGCAGGAGAACTTCTCTTGCTTCCACGATAAACTGGCTGAGGAAGATGTGTACCACTCCTTCCTAAGCATTGTCGGGAAAAGTAAGAAATTTGCCAAACCAGAAGTGAAAGTAAGTACGCAAAGCGTGCTACAGAGCCTCAATTCAGCTCTTCTCCTGATTATCTCGCTGAGAAAAAATTCATCCAGTTCTAGCATATTCAACATTGGTCAATTCTAAACACAACGAAGAAAGATGTGGTATTGCATCGGTTTTGCTTTTTTCAAATTGAGATTAGTCTGAAAAACTCGCTGAATCCTCTCACCCTAATATTTGTAAAATTTGTGCCAATGGTATGGCAGGTTTGTAACTATAGTTTTCATTGCTTCTTTGTGGTATTTTGTTGCCGCTGATTGGCCCTTTTTTTATGTTGTGGCGAGTGATCGAAACACGGTTTTTGCGGTTGACATTTGTCAGTTACACCTGGTGTTGATTTTCCACAACACGTCATCAGACGTTGCAGTCATAAAATGTATAAAACTATCGATAAATTACCAAACTCTCATAATTCAAAATAGGGTAGTGTAAAGCGATAGGAAGTGAGAATTCATCATTCAATTTCTTGTCATCAGGCTTTGGTGGATGAATTGGAACAGCGTATTAATTCTTGTCACACTAAGGGAATGGAGGACGAGGAGGACTTTGAACGAGCTTCCAAAGCCCTAGGAGCAGCAACGGGAAACAAGCTTAAAAAGAGTGCAGCCACCCCTTCAGGTAAGCGGTAATTTGTTTTCCAATTTAAAAATAGCTCAGTTTCCTCTGTTAGTTTTGCTGTATGTAATATACTGGTTTCCAAGGAATTTTGTTTTTCTCCCACCCCCGCCCTTATTAACTCCTCTGGTTGGAGCTGTGAGAGTAGTGTCCTGCTCAAAAACACAGCACACTGACCGACCAGGTTTTTAACCCAGGCCTTTCGATCTGGAGTCAAACGCTAGTTACCAGGCCACCACGTCTTCTCACTAAGTACAATATCCTCGGAAAGAAAATTTTAACAGCGACATCTCCAGTCATGTGAAATTTTTTCCTTTTCTTCCGCAATCAGAACGATTGCAAATGGCATTTCTCCAGCGTTACGTAAACGAAGTTGTTATCTTTTAGCCAAGACAAGCCGAGGCCTTAAAGGTCGCACGCCGGCAACAAAGAAACGGCAAGCAAAAACTGTCGACGATAGTGACGCTGAAGAACCTAGTCCCATGCCCCTCAGGACTCCTCGCAGTGTTGCTCGACCGCCAAAGCCTGGGAAAGCCAAATCTACCAATCAGAAACGGCGAAAAATGCCTTCGTTTGAAAGCGACGAGGATGATAGCATAGAGTTATTTGACGTGGGTGAAGAGGAGGAAGAGGATTGCCAGAGAGGAATTGATTGGAATGACGAGGAAAATGTCAATCCAAATGTGTCGAATAAAAATAAAGCAAACGACGCCAAATCACAGAAGGGAAGAATCCACTCACAGAGTGTAAGAAAATCAAACCGAAGGCGTGTTAGTAGCACGTGACAAGCTTACATATCATATTGTAAATACTTATGTTTATCTTATTGTTCTTGAGTGATTTCGATAGCCCGAAATGTAGATTAAGGGGTTGTTTTTAACCTACTGTGTTAATCAGTTTTAGCAGCATCGAACTCATAATGTTATGATATTGTTTTGGGGGAAAATCGACTCACTATAGTGAATCTTTTATCGACTAGGGACTCTGTGGTAACCAATGGAAATAAAGCTATTTTAAACTTCACAAGAAGAGCGTGCTTATCGTTTGGTAAAGAATATAGGGTTGTTGACGCAAGTTTGACTTCTACGTGTTACTTCTTTTTTACAAGTTTCGTGAGAATTTTTTTATTGTCACTTATACTTTGAAGCCTGTACATACACATTTTTTCTAATTCCTAGCAATAAAAGATTTAAGTATATTATGTCTGTTTTTTCGTTTGCCGTTATTTCTTTTTGGTCTGGTTATGTACGCCTTTCCACTTAAAGCACGGAAAAGGATTCGTAAATTCAACCTAAACTAATGTTCAGGGCGTAGCGTAGAAGCTTGCACAATGGCGCAACCTGGTTGTTACTTTCGTTTGAAGTCCTCAACCAATCAGAAAACCCACGCAGGTCACGTGGATCTCTGCTCAACGTCATCATCAGAACGAGTCACTAATCTGACTATTAGGGGCTCTTTCAACTCTAAATTGTCAGTTGCACGAATGATAAAACGATACCAAACGTCGCCCCCAGTACTTCTGCAAGCCGCAGTAATTGCGACACTATGGGGCACGTGTCGTTTCGCTGTACCCTGATTAGTGATTGACAGCTTGATGCCATGGCAACGGACACGAAACTATTTGTGAAGGCTAGCATGAAGAAGAAACTTATGATGAACAAATTGTTATAGACCAAGAACGGCGAACGGATGAAAATCACGGCACAGACGATAAAACCGAGGCGAAGAATTGACGCTGATGAATAAAGGAACATCGCTACGTCGTTGTTGAGTTTTGGCTGTCCATTGCAACAATGACGAGATAGAATTTCTCCTAAATAATGACCAACTCTGAAAAATGCGATCAAAACTGTAGCCAGGTACACTTTCCAGAAAGGTTCAGCGTTTGATCGTGGATTTTCAAAGGTCGCTTCATGAATAGATGGCGTTAGAGATAGCACAAAGTAACTTGTAAATGAGAGCGTAAACTCCACAAATAAATACCACTTTATTGTGTGATACCGTCTTCTGGCTGTTTCTGGGACAGATCCTAACGTAATATTCTTGGGACTGTGAGCAATGCAGTCACGAGCCGCAAATAGTTGATATATCCCACTTTTACGAAGTTTCATGAATGATACCAGTCCTGTTATGATTCCAAGAAACACGACACTGAACGACGCGTAAAGGCAAAGTCTGGTAGAGTCAGTCAGCTGTGGTTCGGTGGAGTTAAGTCCCAGGGAAAGACAGAATATTATTTGGACCACCGCAGGTAACAAGGATCCAATTCCTGGAAAAGAAATCAAAGTTGAGTCCCTATTGTTAGTGTCCTGCCCGATAAAGACGGTAAAACAAGATGAAGTTGCGAATAGAGCGCTTTTATAGACCACTTTCATAAACGGCTGCCGGATTAATATTCTTTCGTTTAAATTTAAATTAGCTCTTCTGGCCTCGTTCTCCAGTACAAAATTCTAAAGAATACATTATCTCAAGCGAGGCCAGAAGGGCTAATTTAAATTCAAACAAAAGAATATTAATCCAGCAGCCATTTATGAAAGTGGTCAAAATTGTGTCGAAAAACCAAGAAAGTAACGACAGCCAGTTACTGCAAGGAAAATATCACCAAGAGCCAATGGGATCTCAAATCAAGTAAAAAGAACCAAGCTGCCCAAAGCGCGGGAAAACGCGGGCAACTAAGTCGTGATTGGTTGGGAAAGTGGCGCGAGTTTTTTGGGCCAATCAGAGAGCGAAGTAAAGCAAAACCAAAGCCATCCTGGATTACTTTCGACACTCAAATGAAAATTGCTCTATTACCGAACCAAAGCTTTAATTGCATCTACAGTTAGTTCCATTATAAATGAATAAAGGCTGATAGTTTCGAAAGAAACTGTTGGGGCTGCGTCGGTGGGAGTAACGAAATAATTTGGATATATCAACAAAGTTGAAGTGGTGAATTGGTCACCGTAACGATTACAAAAGCTGACGTTTCGAGCGTTAGCCCTTCGTCGGAGCGAATAGAGGAATTGTGGGTTGTGTGTGCTTTTAAAGGCAGAGAATGGAGCTACGTTATTGGTGGGAACATGGCAACGAGAAAAACAAGAATAAATTAGTGGAATGAAAAGCGTTCGTTGATCCCTATGGGATTTAGACTGCCGGTTTGAAAGATGAGCTTTTGTTCAAGATTTTTACGGCTTTCCGTGCTACCTAAGTGTAATGAAAGACCGCAGATTGCCATATGTTGCTTAGAATGATTAGGTAAATTAAAATGTCTAGCGACTGGTTTCGATGTGTCCTTGTCATTCCTTTCCACGTCTCGAAGGTGTTCTCGGAATCGGTCACCTAGTCTTCTGCCTTTTTCGCCGATGTATATCTTTTTGCAACAAGTGCAAGTTATGCAATAGATTACATTGGCGGAGGTGCACGTGAAGTGATCTAAATGGATCGTTTAGGTCCCGATATTTTATTAGTGTTGTGAATGAAAGGACACGTTTTACATCGTGCACGAGCGCATTTAAAAGTGCCTGGTTGGTCATTAGTTGAACTTCTGACCAAAAAATTGCCCATGTTTTTGTCGCGTTTGAATGAAATGAGCGGAGGCTGCGAAAAGATAGTGCTTGAGACGTGGAAAGGAATGACAAGGACACATCGAAACCAGCCTCTAAACATTTTAATTTACCTAATCATTCTAAGCAACATATGGCAGTCTGCGGTCTTTCCTTACACTTAGGTAGCACGGAAAGCCGTAAAAATCTTGAACAAAAGCTCATCTTTCAAACCGGCAGTCTAAATCCCACTGGGATCAACGAACGCTTTTCATTCCACTAATTTATTCTTTTTTTTCTCGTTGCCATGTTCCCACCAATAACGTAGCTCCATTCTCTGCCTTTCAAAGCACACACAACCCACAATTCCTCTATTCGCTCCGACGAAGGGCTAACGCTCGAAACGTCAGCTTTTGTAATCGTTACGGTGGCCAATTTACCACTTCAACTTTGTTGATATATCCAAATTATTTAGTTCCATTATAGACATTCTCATATACGAAAATGTTGGCATCGTGGTTTAAATGGTTTGCCAACCACATTGAGAAGCGACAACCGAATTCAAAGCCTCAATCCCTTTAAGCTGGTTAAGAAAATTCATAACAAATGCTTAAAATTCGAGCGCTTGCCAACTCGCTAGGTCTGGTCCAGCGAAGAGAATTTTGCTAGTGTAAACGGACAGCAAAAGTTTACTCCTCACGAGTATGCGTGTCGGATTATATGGCTGCCTCGCGAGCTTTGTGCGTATTGTACACGGCTGTAAAGAAATCCAACCAACCTTACTGAAGGGTCATTGAGTTCAGCTAGTGCCAGTTTTTTTTTTTCTTCTTGCTCCGAACGAATGAATCATATCGAGGACAGGAAGATCTGACAGACCGTTCAAAACTTCCACCTCTACACTGTCGTCTAAGACATTCTCCCATTTGATATTTGTCACATACCTTCACCATGTAGTACCAGCAAGCTGCTTTTCCCGCCAGGAAATAGCACAATCATACGATTGACTAATGATTGGCTGAGACCTGCGCAAAGACCATTGACTGTAATTACACCATATATGGCAAAGATCGACAGCGAAATGCCAGCTGCCTCAAGGGACGGGAGAACGGCCACAGACACAGCCATCAAAACGAGGCAAATGGGAACAGTTGGGAGGAATGGTACCCAGTGTTTCTTGCCGCACAATGTAAACAAAATGGACGCTAGGAACAGAACGTGATGACAAATTCCTATTGAAGTAAAAAGCAAAACAGGTTACTCACTACAGTGAAAACTTCCTTAAAGTTTACGTTATTGATTACGCCATAAAAATACGAAAGAGGAAATTGCTCACATAACTCATGGTTGAATGCAAAACGCTGCAGCCAGGCTACTTGTGTCATGTAAAAAGAATGACCACATCATGCCAGGTTTGATAAATTTACACTGGTTACCAGTAAGATATAGAATTAATTTTAAAATTTTATTGCTTACTTTGAAAGCCATCAATGGCATGGCACCTAGCTACATCATTGATTTAATTAACATTAGGACTATCACGCGCTATTCGCTGCGTTGTAATGAAGGTGTTTTATTAAAACATCTGTCGGGGAAAATGAAAAAATCATTTGGTGACAGATCCTTCAGCGTGGCTGCGCCCACTTTATAGAATGCTCTTCCCGTAAGCCTCCGCATGGTTACATGTATTTCTACTTTTAAGTCAAATCTTAAAACTTATCTTTTTAAATTAGCTTTTAATATTTCTTAGATGCGTATACATAAATAAATGATGCAATGTTTATATTGTAGATTTTTAATACTTGTACAGTTTTAGGTTAATTATTGTTGTAATGCGCTTTTGATCACCTGGTATGTTAAAAGGCGCACTATAAATCAATATAATTTGGATATATCAACAAAGTTGAAATGGTAAATTGGCCACCGTAACGATTACAAAAGCTGACGTTTCGAGCGTTAGCCCTTCGTCGGAGCTCCGAGCTCCGACGGAGCTCCGACGAAGGGCTAACGTTCGAAACGTCAGCTTTTGTAATCGTTACGGTGGCCAATTTATCATTCAACTTTGTTGATAGATCCAAATTATTTCGTTATTCCCACCGACGCTGCCCCAAACAGTTTCTTTTGAAACTATCAGCCTTTATATCTATAAATCAATAAATTATTATTATTATTGTATATTGTAGGGGTACTTGTGGTTTGTGGCCTTTTTTCTCACCGAGCAATTGATTTTAAAATCGCCCGTCACGCGCTTCAATGATGTTTATGTTTTGTTTTTTGTTTTAATTTTTTTTCTCTCTCTTTCTTTTTTCCGTTGATTTTCTGTCGTCTTCTCTCAGAAGAAATCTAAAACCGATGAAACTGTTTGTAACTTCCTAGGTATTATTCATGACTATTTTTCGATTTAAGAATCCATATTTTTATGTTAATATAGATCATGGTATGTTTGTTTGAAAAAATATTGTCTCTTCCTCGACAATATGATAACATTCTTCGCTACTTGAGTATATTTTATTGTCATTATTTTTAAAAACTATGTGAAGTTCAGCTTCAACTCTTCTTTCATTTTCTACTTTTTGTTTGCTTTAAACTGCCAATAAAAGGGAGACAATAACATGGATCTTTATATGCTAATTTTGCTTTTAAGAACCGAGACTACCGACTAATAACTCACACATGTTTTAAAAGTGAAATGCAAAAACGTCAGACCTGTCTATCAAACTTATCACATAAACATTACTGATATTTTGTCTCAGCTTGAGTTATACGTTTCAGAAAAAGGTTTGCTAAACAAAAGCTTTAAAGCGTGAATAGTGTTCAAAGTTTACTTAAAATTACTTAACGAGAAACCCTTCGACAGGCATTAAGCAAATGTAGTAGAGATGGCATCTACATGATAATTATTTGATCACGTCAGTGTGTTTTGAAGCTTCTAGGGCTTGCAGATGTGAATTTCCTCGCACATCTGAAACTGCCATTGTCACTAAAACAAAACCTTTGTGGCTTATTTATAACAATACAAAGACTTTGGTGTGGCCCATTTGAGTCAATTTTCATGTAAGTAAAACCGACCGGACTTGTACAGTTTATTTTAAAAGGTGAATGAGTCTGGAGACAAATTTTTCTAATGTGGTAAAACTTTGCGCGTCTTTTGTAAATTCGCACCAGCGCAACCGGGCAGATCTCCTGCTGTTTGCTCGTCTTTTTACCAATAAAAAATCAAACAAATCAAACGTTAAAGAACGAGGAACCTCCAACGCGTGATAAAACTTTTTCCTGAATTTTTTTAACAACTTACCTATTTCCGACAAAACTTGCTTTCCGAGGAGTGGAAGCAAAAACGCAATATTCATGTAAAAAGCGTTCACTGCTAACACGGTCGCTGCACCAATGGAGAGAAAGTAAAATTTTTGCGGAGTTGAAAAATGAACATAGGTTGGTAGTCTTTTGTAGGGTGTCAGCGAAATTCGCGAATTCGTGCCTTTGAATGATTCTCGAATCACTAAGTCAGCAGAGCTTAAATTCAAATATGCAGGTTCATCGGAAATGTTTGAAGAACACTCGGGGCTCTTGCTTCGAAAACTTCCGTCCGTGTTAAGCTGTTCCGGCGGTTTTGATAGTGTTTCTGTATCTGTACTGTCATTTGAAATATATTTTATTTCAGCTCCATCGAACAGGATAAATCCAGCGTTTAATTTTCCTGGTAGCCTTATTGCAGTAGCTTGGTTTGAAGGTTCCTGCAACATTACATCGTTGTTCCCTAATTTCTCGTCATTTCTCTTCAGCTCCTTGCAAGACTGAACGTTCTCATCTACAACGTTCGTCTCGTGATACCGTATGCTTTCATCCAGACTGTTCAACGCTTCAAATTCCAGACTCGAAAGCGTGGTAAAAGACAGGTTCTTATAAGGTTCATTTGGGGACGACATTTCGGTTCCACGCTGCTGAAACTCCATTGCTGAACACGAAAGACTCATAGACCCAAAACAAGCTACAATGTGGTGTAACTCGTCAATGAATCAAAGATTTCAAATGTCAAACGCTACCATGCTTTCAGTGGTCGTTGCCACCGAGGACAAATGTCGAAAGAACCACTAAAACATCTCAGCCAAAAAGTGCGACATGACTTATGTCATCATTTGTGTGGAAGATGACTGACAGGATCAGAGATTTTAAATGCAATTTGAATACACAGGAGATCTGTTTTAAGATCAACTCTTCAAAAGACGAACAGTTTTTTTTTACCGCTCCGGTTATTTTAAAATTGCGACTTTAATGAAAATGCAACCTCACTTCATAACACAGAGTTAGTCATGCATTATACCGTTCGAAAAAGCGAATATGTGCATTACGTTTACACACCTTCAATATAAGTTACAAACACTAGCTTACTTAGCAATTAAAAGGTATTGTTTTTATTGAATTCCGCGGTTACAGAATATTAAAAAGCTAAAAACCGTGTAATGTGAGCTAAATTAGATACATTCAGGCATCATCATTGATTCAATGTCAAACGCATCCGCCAAATGTAGATTTTAATTTTCAGGTCAGCATCATTTTTTGAAGCCGACTAAAATCTCCTAAAATAAATGTTGTCATTTCACAGAATAACAACCTCATAACAAGGTGCCAGTTTGTGCTAATTAGTTGCGATGACGTAAACATTATTCTAGTTCCCAGGGTCTCTGATCCCTCTAGCTGCCAGATCCATAAAAGAGGCTTTGGTGACGAGAAAGAAGCATTGATCCCAGGCTCTCGCGATTCCCTCTTTGTTCTGACGGAACAGAACTCCGGAAAAAAAAAACTGAATCCTTTTCCTTTTTCAATCTTATTTTCTCGGTGTTTGGTTAGTATTAGAATTCTGAATCTTCAGTGCTAGAAATCAGGAAACTGTTGTTTAAATACCACTGAACTAAGTCAAATAAATGCAGGGTGATTGAAAAAACTTTGAGATTTCTTAGTCAATCTGTAAAACGAAATCCTTATCACCTCATGTAACCTTGAAGAACAACTTAAGCTGTTTTCGCAAAAAGAAACAAAAGATCAAACTAAATTGGTAGTTAAGAAGAAATTCAGTTAAACACTTTATGACCTGGGATAAAGGAGCAAGTAAATATATTTCGAATGCATGACTTCATGCATCTTTTGCGGCTACTGCTCCTTCTCTAAACGGACAAGGATTGTAGTTGACTTGCATTTCGTCAGTGTCATACTCCAGAAATCCCTTAGCTAACCATTTCTTAAGTCTACTAACCAGGAGTTTCATTGTCATTGTCTGACTGAAGGGAAAAAAATACATTTCATCCGGCCCGTTTTAACACTTAGCGAATTACGTATATGTGCACGATCCTTCGCAGTAAAGCACTATTTAAGCAATAGTGAAAATCTGACCTGAAAAAAATTCAGGCCTGTACGGGATTCGAACCACTGACCTCTGCGATACTAGTGCAGCGCTCTACCAATTGAGCTAACAAGCCAACTGGGAGCAGGCCATCAAATTAATTCGACATAAACCCGTAGATGATAAATCAAACAACAAATATATATGAAATACATATATATGAACTGCGGTTATGAAACGTATATGTGCACGATCCTTCGCAGTAAAGCACTATTTAAGCAATAGTGAAAATCTGACCAGTCGGGTTTATGTGATACTCTCGATCACGGCGGTTTTTGACTCTTGCAACTCATGTCTCGTAGCTTCCTTCTGTGATAGTATTTAAATAGTCCTGTCCAGTGAAGGGGCTGCTCCCTTGTCGTAAAATTTGAGCTTGTAGCTGTCTTCCTTGCAGGAAAAGGTAAGTTTGTCCCTTACCGCTTGCTCATAGAAATTGGCGGGAAACTTGCACTCAGCGGCTCTTTCTTTGACAGTGACAACCCAAGAATCAAAGGTTTGTGTCGAATCTCGGGTGAGGTGGAGCCAAAATTTCTCTCGGAGCATGAGTTGCGTGTCTCGTTTGTGAAAGTATTCGTCGAACTTTGCTAAGACGGTCGCATAATCGTCAGGATTTTCGGCCGGGAGTTTGTCTTCTCCTCCCGCGGGATCGTCACGCTCGGGTAAGTAAATAAAATTTGAGTAGATTTCCAGGCAAGATTCATCGATGTGATTCAATAGCAGTCCTACCTTCATTTCGTCCGGTTTCTTCGACGCTCCGGTTACCTTGAGGTAGATTTCGAATAACTGTTTCTATTTTCCCCACGATAAGGCCGGATTTCCCGTTGAAATCTCCAGGGATTCCTTCCGCCATCTTGTTTGAGACCACGTGCGAGGCACAAGAAGTTGATTCGTCTTTTTTTTTCTCTGCTTTTTCCAGCTGATCCGCTTGTAAAATGGTTTCGGCTAGTATTCGTATCCCGGTCCTGACACCATGTTATATTCGGTACACGAATTCTCAAATACTACACAGATTGGTGAAAACACAAGCCTTTAATAAATCCTCTTGGGTTTTCTCTGCCGCTTACCGGTCAGCGGCCTTACAGGACTTCATGTTACTACAACTATGCACTTGATACTAGGTTTTTAGTGTTGCCTTATGTTGATCAATTTGCTTAATCTTGGGAGGCCACAAGCTACTCTTGGATATGCCAGTTCAAAAGATATATGCTTATTATTAAAGGCTTCCAGCTTTTGGATGATGCTAGAGAGGAAGCCATTGCATTTCTTGATGTGTATAATTATCAGATCATTCATTTCAGATAATACTAGGTCAGTCCAGTTGCATTCAGCACAAAACATCTGCAGTTGGACCTGATAATAAAACTTGTGGTTCTTATTCACAGCAAGTCCATGACTGGTTCCCTTGCAAATGTAACGCTTGCATACAGCTTCACTGAGAGTTCAACCATTTGGAAATATTCTTGTGATCTCCACTAGCCCTCCATCTACCTCCCCATCTGGAGAAGCTCCAAGAAATGGGTGACTCCGGGAAATAAGGAAGCCTGTGTCATCTACTTTACAATCCAGTTGCTTTTCATAGAGACTCAAAATCCTTTTTTCACCTTTTAGACGTTGTTTCATCATTGCACTCTGGTACTGGTTCTTGTAGCCCAGAATTTCTTCTATTGCTTTGGTGGGGCTAGTAGCAGGCTGAAGGATTGCTCGTTTACACTTTGAGGCTGTAATGCAAACATTTCTATGAGCATACCATTCTTGACAATTACTTTGAGTTTTAGTTGACTTAGCAATCTTCTTTCTCTCTTGCTCAATGACCATAAGGTTATTTCTGACTCTTGCTGCTCGGTCAAAGATTTCTTTCAAAGATACTGGTTGCTCTTTAATGGGGGAATTAATGTCTTTCTGGGGTAATTTCTCATCAGAAAGGAGGCAAAAGAATCCATAGTTTGGTTTCACTGTCTTGATTTTCTCAAGCAGCTCTTTGTTGACGCTCTGGGGGTCATCGTTTCTATCACATTAGCGCCGGGGATATGTCAAAGGCTTACTTACATTTCTTTCCTCTCGTCTATAAATCTTCTTGGAGAAGTCATAAACTGACTGTGGATCAAGTTTTCTTTTTCTTGGCTGGTTCCAAGTTTGAAGTCTTGAAGTGCATGTGTCAAATTCTCTTGTGCACTTTAACCGACTGAACTCTTCTAGGGCATAGGAAACACCTGCTATGTGTTTGCAGGATCTATGCGGGCCTTTCCAAGCAGGGCAATGACAGCTGGCATAAACTATTTCTCCTTCTCTATCACTGTTTTAACCAATGACAGTCTTAACTTATATGTTAAAGTTTTTTTCATTTCTGGTAAGCACTCGCATCTGAAGTGTACTTTGTCGCTATCACAGGCAAGTTCAATTCTTTGGATGTGCCCATGCCGAAACAGGCCAAACGCTTTGTTGCTAATGTTCTTATAATCTTTGTTGGCCTCGTTGTCTTTGGTTTTTCTTTCAATGAAGTACGATATCATATTCTGCATATTAAAAGCAGGCACGCTGTCTTTGGCATCGGGTAAAGGGAGCCATTCTGCTGAACCAGGAAAGTCATGGAGTATACGGAGTAGTTATGTCTTGCTGCGGTTGGCTCGACGACATGTCTTGCCACGCGTCTACGAAATCGTCTTCCCAGCCGTTTTATGATGTAGCTGACAACTCTGTATAGGAACGACAAAAATATTAGAAATGTTTGGCTCTTAAATCATAGAAAGATGAAGAATAGATGATTATTAAAGACTATAAATTTGTGATGTACCTTTGAGCGAGCTCGGCCTTCGTAGCGTCGGCTCTTACACTTCCATCTTTGCTCGTTCCCTTACGATAAGAAAGCCGTTCTTTGAGCCCCTTTTTTGTTAAAAGTCGAGGACGTTTACCACTGAGTAATTGAACTTTCTCTTCCGCTGAAAAAAACGCGGATTCGGGCAGTTTTTTTTGCCTTATTTTCAAAGTTCATAGCTGTCTCTCTTGTAATGCTTTCAAAAGTTAGGAAAGCGCGACCCCATAGCCTCGTTTTAATCCTACTCTCATCGAGATACCGCTGGATTACCGGAATGGCGTGTACATCTCCGATAAGAGCTATTGAGGGCAGCACAAAGCACTAGAACAATACAAACAATAATGCACATGCATAGTGAGAAAAAAAAACTTGACAACTGAAGAAGGCTTAAAAAAAAACAAGTATTCAGCAGACTGTGAATTTTTTAATCATCTAATTGCCTTCTTATAGAAAACTAGTTTGTCCCCTGCCCTAAAAAATGAATCATAATTCCTTGGTTACTATTATTTTTCACATACCAGTCCTGTTCAATGTGCTATTATGTTTATTTGAAATATTATGTTTGTTTCAGTTAGAGTGGCATGCATGAGGACTAGATAGATGTAGCTCAGCGCATTTACTGCAATGAGCATTGAACAATTTTTTTAAACATTTTTAACCCCTACGTTGTGGGGTTACAAAAATTCACTGATTTATTGATGGTTTCATACGTATTTGTATGTTGCAAAATAAGTCTCTCTAAGTCTCTCTTACTTGAATATTTGTGATAATAACAAGAGAGTGAGTTTAATTTTTAACTTTTCCTGCTTTCTAAAAGTTGAAATTGGCTAGTATCACAACTTGCGATCCTCGATCGATCGATCAAACGCGACCTTCATTAAGATTAGGTTGAATCAGTCCAATATATAAGAGTATCTAATTCCACAAATTAAGGAGCAAAAACGGAAAAAAGAAACTTCTTACCAATGCCAGAGTTCTTCAAAGCAGTCTCCATTAAGCTGTACTACAAATCGCGCTGGCTGGCGCTTATAATTTGATCAAACTAACTGCTAGTCTTCTTCAAACTCTTTTCAAGTTTAATGTCTTTTGCGTGGGGCATGGTTGCCCATATTGCTCGAGCCAGAGGCTCATATAATCGCAAGACAACACCCACCCATCCCACCCCAGGGGAGGACATCCATCACACAGTAATCTCGTGTGTGGGAAATTAACGTCTCCTACCCCTAACCTTGCAGGAGACGGGACCTCTATTTATTCGTCCCTATCCGAGAAGACTAGAATATCTAAATCATTTCTTGATGTTATAGAAATGCAGCATATTCTTCTCAATTATTTTAAGACCTTGAGTGTTGGTCCGGCCGGGGCTCGAACCCTCGACCACATCAGTCCAGCGCTCTATCGATTGAGCTAACCGGGAGACCCTTTCAAGGAATCTAAAGACAGAGTCGCCTTTGTAATCTTTCTTTATTCAATACAAAATCTATATTGTCACAGTCTCATACCTTTCCGTTCGAATAAAAATAATGAACAGATCAGAAGATCACTATTCACCGAATCTGCCTTCGTCCGCCATCTTGGAAATATTGCTTTGTTTTGAAATGTGACACTGGAATCACAACACGAATTTTCATTGGTCGAAATGCGAGTCACGGCCATCCTTATATATTGGGATATCCCGGATTGATAACTTTGCAGAACAATTTAAGCTGTCTTCGCAAAAAGAAACAAAAGATCAAACTAAATTAGTAGTTAAGAAGAAATTCAAGTAGACACTCTATAGTCTGGCATTGCGCTAAAGTTATCGAACCACTCATCCTGCTGGTCAGGTGGACACAAATCTCTGTAGAACTTCAGCCCAGATACTTGAATGAAGCCAACAAGACACTGAGAATCCTCCAAATGGAAGCCTACAATGAAGGATAAAGCAGGAAGTAAATATATTTCGGAATACATGACTGTATACATCTTTTGTGGCTACTGCTCCTTCACTACTGGGACAAGGATTGCAGATGGCTTGCATTTCGTTAGTGTTACATTTCAGATATCTCTTTGCTAACCATTTTTTAGGTCTATTGGCCTAAAAAACAAAACCAGGAGTTTTCTTGTTATCGTTTAACTCAAGGGAAAGAATATATTTTATGCGGCCTGATTTAGCGCTTCTTAGCGAGTTAGTTCCATAATTTTATTTCCTCACCAATGGTTAGAGTAAATCTATCCGAAAAAAAATCCATATTACCTCAAACTGTTATGAATAACAATACAGTCTTCGCACAATTGGACGAGAGATGAAACTAAACTAGTAAGGTATCGAAGATATTCAGTGAAAGACTTTATAATCTTCCATTTCGCTAAATTTGATGAAACAATCTTCAGTCTGGCCACTCGCTAATTCTTCTTGCTTGACTAATTAACTAAATACACTGTGTGAAACTTTCGTTTGTTCGGCGCCAAGAAAGCTTTCCTTTAATCAGAAGCCTATAGACTTCTTGTCTAACATATTATGCAACTGAATAGAAACTATGGGGGCTTTTGTCTGAATTCTTCAAAATGTTTAAGGCAGGTTAAGGCAGGTTGACAAGAATGGACTTACCATGCGACTTTCCATCAAGGACCAAACATACGTGGCATCCCTCTTCATCAAGTTTTGCACCAGTTTTGGTAAGGTTGTTCTCTCCCGCATAGTTAATCATCTCTTCTAGAGCTTTAAATAGAGACTCACAATTTCTTGGTTTCTTTGACTTCTCGACTGCTAATCCGACCCTTGGTTCTTCTGGGTGAAAGAAAAAGTTGGACGGCGAAGGAGGACGTGAGACATTGGATCTACCAGTTGAACTTGTACGATACTTTCGGATTTCTCCGACTCCGCTCTGAAAATATGATTTGAAGGGATATGCACGAACGTTAATCGCATAATCATTCGGATCCCTGCTTTCCTTCCATTCCTTCGAGACGTACTTATCCAAGGGCCAGTCGCGAACTCTTCTCTTAGTTCTTTCAAAAATATCGAGATAAGTTTCTACGTCTACACAAAGATGTGCATGGAAATGCTTCCTTGGATTATACCACTTCCCAAAGTGGAGGGACAAAACAGCTAACTCTTGAAGCTTATATTCGGAGACCATCGACAATGCTGCTTTAACTACTTTCAGCTTGGCCCCTTGGTCAAAGTCGTGGTATTTTTTTATGGCCGTATTGCGGGGCAAAATGATGAAATGAGGCCTGGGAGTGTAGAAGTCGAACACTACCCTGAGTGTATCGCATCTTTCGTTGGCAGGAATCAAATCAAACTTCTCGGCCATCTTCAGTCAGTCAAGTTGATCTCCTTACGGGATGCTTCTTTTCCCTAACTATAGACACTTTTGCCGGAAATTGCGTCAAATAAACCAGAAGGACTTCTTTGAAAAGGCACTTGATGATTTTATAGCATGGAGATATTGAGTTAGTCTCAATATTCTCGTTCTGGGTCATAGCCAAGCTTACACTGATGAAATCAACCAATCAGGCAATTATCTTTGCTCAGGAGTCAAGGCAACCTTTTGACGTCATCTCTAAGTGGGTGGAACGTTTTCCCCTTCGGAGGGGGGGGGTCCTTTTAAGAATTAACGCGTAGCTGATAAGTCTCTTAATCTGCCGGTTGGTCTGTGAAAAGATTTTATATTATCTATGTAATTTTTTTAATTTCTATTTTGATTTTTACTTTTTGTTAAGTATCAATCATAGTCGTGAACTCGACGTAATGTGTTTCCAGTATTAAACTGAGCTTTATATGCGAATCGTGATCAATTTTTCAGAGACCTCTTGATCTGGAACTAACAATGATGGTAAGTTTAAGCAGAGTGGTTAACAGAAAAAGATCATTTCCGATTTAACTTAATTTCCCACAATCCTAAAACCAACTCGGTTGTGGAGAGAGAGAGAGCGAAACATTTCTCGTTTACTGCTCTTGCAAATGTTTTGACTGAGTAAACGAAAGACTAAAAGCAGATGGTGGAAGGTTCAACCATTTGCCATTTGCTGTACAGGTAACAATTCGTTTCATGATATCGGGCTTTTGGCAACTAAGGGACTTATCGTTATTACAAACTCTTTTATGAGCTATATGAGTAATCTCAGCAAGTTGTGTTATGAAATTTTCCAAGTAGCTTTAAAGGGCAATAGAAGGCTAAACTGGTGGCATCCAGTTTGATATGAGACGGATGTGGTTCTTTGTTTTGTCCGTCATGAAAGGTGTTTTGGAGGCACTCATCTTGTGTATAAATCTAGCAAGAGTTGGTCTGGTTTTACATCCGTTTGTCACGGGCGTTTTGGATGAATTTGAGACCCTTTAATGGCGAGCTGACTTGGCTGTCAAAAGGTTGACAGTTTGAGAGGTTTTTAGGAATTTCTTATTTGTCTCCCTTTCTTTCCCTTAACTTTTGGAGAGCTCTACTTCTCCTCGGTCGAAGGAGACGTAAAGATATCTTATCTGCTTTTGACCTCCACTACTGGAAAGTTGCACTTGACGTCAAAGGAAAGATGCCGCAATTCAAGATGGCGAATGTTTCGAATTTGGAAGAGCTTTTACAACGTGAAAAAAGGACTATTAAGAAAAAACGAATCGCAACTTTACTTGATATATTTCCTAAACAGCTATGTGAAAAGAAAATGTACGATTTTTGGGTTTACATGCCCTTTAAGCTGTCCTCGCATAGAGGAAAGAAAGATGAAACTAAATTAGTGGTGTCGAAGAAATTCAGGTTAACACTTTATAATCTGTCATTGCGCTTAATTTGCCAAACCACTCATTTCTCTGGTCAGGAGGACACAAATCTCTGTAAAATTTCAGTCCAGTCACTTGAACGAAGCCAACCAGACACTGAGACTCCTCCAAATGGAAACCTGCAATGAGGGATAAAGCAGCAAGTAAATATATTTCGGAATGCATGACTGCATGCATCTTTTGCAGCTACTGCTCCTTCACTACAGGAACAAGGATTGCAGTTGGCTTGCATTTCGTTAGTGAATACTTTTATTTCCCTACCAATCAGAAGAGTGAATCTTTTCAACCTCAAACAGCTACGAAGAACAATACAGGAAGTCTTCGCAAAATGGGACGTAAGATGAAACTTAACTAATATAGTGAAGAAGACACGCAGTTAAACACCTTATAATCTTTCATTTCGCGAGATCTGGTGAAGCAATCTTCACTCTGGCCAACTGATAAATCCTTTTTGCTTGAGTAATCATCTAGATATTCTGTGTGATGTAGTTATACTCGGTGTCAAGAAGCTTTTGTCTGTAAGGCGTCAAGAAAGCTTTCCTTTAACCAGAAGCATACAAGCTTCCTTGCCAACACATTATGCAATTGAAAGTGAACTTAGGTGCTTTTTTGATCTGAATTCTTGAAAAATTTTTAAGGCAGGTTGACAAGAATGGACTTACCATGCGACTTTCCATCAAGGACCAAACACACGTGGCATCCATCGTCTTCAAGTTTCGCATTAATGTCGGTAAGATTGTTCTTTTCCGCACAGTCAATCATGGCCTTTAGGCCTTCAAACAAAGACTCACAATTGCTTGGTTTCTTTGACTTCTCGACAGCAAATCCGACCCTCGGTTCCGACGGGTGGAAGAATAAGGTAAACGGTGCTGGAGGACATGAGATATTGGATACACCAGTTGAACTTCTACGATACCTTCGGATGGCTTCGACCTCTTCCCTAAAATATGATCTGAAGGGATATCCACGAACGTTAATGGCATAATCATTCGGATTTTTGCTTGCTCTCCATTGCTTCGTGACGTACTGGGATGAGGGCCAGCCGGGAATTCTTTCCTTGTTCGTATCAAAAATATTGAGATAATCTTCTACGTTTACACAAATGTGTGCATGGAACTTGTTCTTTGTTGTCAGCCAGGACCCAAAGTGGAGGGACAAAACAGCTGACTCTTGAAGCTTATATTCGGAGATCATTGACAATGCTGCTTTAACTACTTTCGTCCTGTCCCCTTGGTCTAACTCGTGGTAGGTTTCTATGGCCGTATTGCGGGGCAAAATGATGAAATGAGGCCTGGGAGTGTAGTAGTCGAACACTACCCTGAGTGTGTCGCATCTTTCCTTTTCAGGAATCAAGTCAAACTCGGCCATCTTCAGTCAGTCAAGTTGATTTCCTTACGGATGCTTCTTTTCCTTAAATATAGACACCTTTGCCGGTGATTGTGTCAAATAAACCAGAAAGACTACTTTAAAAATGCAGTCGGTGATTTTATAGCATGGAAATTTTTAGTTAGTCGCAATATTCTCGTTCTGAGTCATAGCCAGGCTTGCGCTAATCAGATCAACCAATCAGGTAATTATTTTTTCACAGGAGTCAAGGCAACCTTTTGACGTCATAATCTCTGAGTGGGTGGGACGTATTCCCCGAATAATCTTTTCTAAGAAACATCGCGTTTCTGATAAGTCTCTTTACCTGCTGGTCTGTCAACATATGATCATATGATTATATATATAGTCATTTCTATTTTTATTTTAACTTTCTGTTAAGCATCATTCATAATCCTTGACCTCGACGTAATGTGTTGCCAGTATTAAACTGAGCTTTGGATGCAAATCGTGATCAATTTCTCAGAAACCTCTTGATCCAGAACTAATAATGATGATAAGTTTAAGCAGAGTGGTTAATAGAAAAAGATCATTTCCGAATCAACTTAATTTCCCGGCAATCCTAGAACTAACTCGTTTTAGGAGAAAGAGCAAAACATTTCTCGTTTATTTCTATTGCAAAATTATGTTTTGACTAAGTAAACGAAAGACTAAAAGCAGACGGTGGAGGGTTCAACCATACACCATTTACTGTAAAGGTAACAATTCGTTTCCCAATATCGCGCCTTCGGCAACTAAAGGGACCTATAATTATTTATCGCCGAGAGGGGGGGGGGGGAAGGGGTAGAAGGAGTTTGAGTAGGGATCACTTGGTTTTTAGGGAAAACGGAGGGGGGTTAAGTCGCCGTCAATAAAGTATAACGAAGGGACAATATAAAATTGACATCTTAACAGAGGAATCATTTGAATGATGCAGAGCCTTAGGGGAGGAGCAGGTAAGTTTTATTGTGACACAACAAATTTACTCTGACCCCCTTTCCACCCCTTCCAGGCGATAACTATCGACTGGTCCCTAAGTAAATGAGGCTCAAGACAAAATAGAGCAGAACTTTTCGATCAGATTTTGTCTAAAGGCTATTTATGTTTTTCCCTTCTTGCGGTTTAATCTACACATCCATTTTCGAGTCATGACTCGCAATTTTTCTACATTGTTGTTTCAACACCGAGTTGCGCATGAATTTTCTTCGATTTGTTCCATATGTTTCTTTTGCGTGACTCGCTTTTCTCGAGATTTTTTGGCACTTTTATCCTGGGTATTAAATTTTTGATAATAAAATTTTATTGTCCAACCCCTTTCTGAAGAATAAAATGGTCTGTCCCTTACAACATTAACAGGCAGATACAAATTCCAATTTATTTTCGAAATGCAAATTTGTCAATATGATTTTGTGTTAATTAAGAAAAAATAATACTGTGAGGATCAGAACTGTTTGCCTAGCCAAAATAATACCATTTCACTGAAATAGAGCCTGCACTAAGACTTGTCAAACTTTCCCAATTACCTGTCATCTTATAGGAACTTAATATTTAAAATAGAAATGGGAGGTCTCCATACTTGCTTATGAGCAACAGCACCATATTTGTATGCAATAATTCACAACTGTTTTGATTTGTATTCTTCTCCATGTGGCATTAAATTT
This sequence comes from Stylophora pistillata, assembly GCF_964205215.1. Classification (NCBI taxonomy): domain Eukaryota; kingdom Metazoa; phylum Cnidaria; class Anthozoa; order Scleractinia; family Pocilloporidae; genus Stylophora; species Stylophora pistillata. The sequence continues at coordinate 17,724,502 of NC_142526.1, forward strand.
TTGCTTTAGTTTTATTTTATGGATTGGTGATTTGCTGTATTTTGCGGGAAGTAATTTTTGTCATTTTGAAAGACTGGTTTTTCTGACTTGGAATTAATTTTTTTCGATTTTTAGGAAGTCACATTAAACTGGAATTATTGAACTTCATGCAATGGAAATAGAAGTGAAAAACATGCAGAGCAAATAGAAAAATGTTAATCAGTTTCAGAGTCTGACAAAAGTGACATAGTATAGAAATGGCATTAACACGATATTACGTAATTATCATTAGAAAGTAATTTGGTATATATATACACTTCGTTGTGATGTAAACTTTTGCAGAGAAAATTTTTCAGGGAACTTTTTGAATCATGAATAAACAACCGAAAGAGTTAAGTGCCACACGGTACATTTATTTCACACAAGAAAGTTATTGTCCAATTAAAAACAAGAGAAAATACCATACTCGTTTACGAAAAAACTGATGACTTGCCTCTGGTACATAAAGCAAAAGACTATTTTTAATGCGTGTGCTATTCACATTGAAATTGTATGCAGTAAGGATGCACAATGCAGTTTCTGGTGTTGTTGATATTGTTTTTTCTATCAGAGCAGCCACAGATAAATGCATAACAGCTGGGTAAAATCCAAGCCCCCCCCCCCCCCAGCCCTTATTTACAACCCCGAAAGCTGCATACACTTGCTAATTAATAAGTAAATAATAAAGAAGCTTTATTTTAAAAGGGTAACACAACAGCAATTGAGAATACTGACAAACTTGTGGCCCTCTGAAAAGTAAAAATACAATTTAAATAAAAAACCTAAACCTAACAATAAGTGTTGAATGGTTAAAAAATTTAAATTGAAATTACCTTTCACAATGTTTCAACAAGACTGTATTACTCTTTTTTAGCTTCTATGCATGTCCATTTTCGAATATAGCAACGACAACACTACAATTCAAGAAATGCAACTCAGGATATCCTAAAGCAACAGGGAGCCCGAAGCCGTCTCAATACGGTGAATAATATTAAAAATTAAAGCTCTTTTGAGTTTTTCCATTGCCAAACACTATAGCAATGCTTTAAACAAGACGCGGCACCTTGAAGAGCTCTACCGGGTAGAACCAATAAGCTAATTTTAACCCAAACCTTGTCTGTTTGTGACTTTCAGATTTAGTGTATTTGTGAACAATTTTGTTTAATTTATTTTTATACAGAAAAATAGCAAGCGAGTGAAAGCTCTGAACCTTTCTACGTCCTTAGCTGCAGAAGAAAAGGATCGGGTATATGCAGTTCATGACTGTAGACAATATGTCATCAGAACACTTGATGTGAGAGTGTGAGGAGGGCGAGTCAAAGAGCGAAAATGGCTATGAAAGACCAGATTTGGAGAGGCCAAAAAAGTAAGTTTTAAGTGTAAGCTCACTTCGGTGGCAGAGTCCTGTGCTTACCCAGGTCATTTACAGTCTTGACCGAAAGTCAACAAGCAGAAGGAGTGCAAAAGGCGCTAATAAGTTAGTGGAAAGGCGTCGTACAGGCACAATCTCGAGCCGCCTTGCTCCTGATGATGCCGATCCCTTTGCACTAGCTGGCATAATTGGTGCCTTCTGCTCTCCTTTTGCACATGTAACCTTATTTCTAAGGGTGTGATTACATGGCCACTTTCAGCCCAGCTTTTGAAACAAATCCTCTTGAAATGAAATTAGCGATTAAGAGAAGGTTTCAGTCCGGGCCGCCAGGATGAAAAAGCTCCAAAAAGCCCCTGTAATCTGAATAGAATTTCAGCCTGTACTGAAAGGGGACCTTGGACATGAGTAGTGATTGTATTTTCAATGTAACAAAATCACTGAAGCTGGCAGTTGCAAAGGAGAAAAGATTTACATTTGGTCACTGATGTAGTCACAACAAAATTCCAGCCCTCTAATCAGGCTGAAATTTCTCATGTAATCACCTCCTTATTCATTGGTACTTTTTCTGAATTTTTGACCAAAAAACCAAATAAGCATACAAGGAAGTAATTTTGGGGAAGGAGACTGAAATATTGATTATTTGGCCTTGATATAGAAGACTTCTGTAATTCGTGATCAAGCACTACACAGATACAAGTAACTGTGTTATCTCTGTACTAAAACACATGTACAGGAACTCGAGAGATTTAGAATCACATCATGTACTCTCCTGCTTTAAACTGTTTGAGAACTCAGGTTTTGAAATGAAAATTCAGTTAAATTAAGATTGCTGTTTCTTACGTGGAAGCAACCTAGTAGCGTCTAGTATTTTCCTGAAAGCTACATGTGTACATTGATTGACTGCTGTCTTTTCTTGTTACAGTAGTGATTGTATTTTCAATGTAACAAAATCACTGAAGCTGGCAGTTACGAAGGAGAAAAGATTTACATTTGGTCACTAATGTAGTCACAACAAAATTCCAGCCCTCTAATCAGGCTGAAATTTCTCATTGTTACAGTTACTGTTCTCTGTGAAAGCTTCATCTTCAAGCTAAGTAAGGCTGTTCGATCTACTGTCCTTAATTCTTCAAATTTACATTGAACTGACCCCTCTACTTACTATGAACTGACTCATGAATTGCAAATGGGAGAATTGCATCAACCATGCTATGATTGATCGTATCTAATATAGAATTTTTGAGGACCAGTTAACAAATCGAAAGCATTATTTTAATGCTTAGGTATTTTTAGTTAGGCTTACTGTTTCAAATTGTTTAGCTGTTTATCATGGGACAAATTTGACTTTTATTATCCAACTACACTACAAATATCACGTGGTATTTGTACTCCAGAGAACCGGTTAGACAGGTTTTCTCGCATCGCACAAGCGAAGAATTGGATTGAAGTTACGAAAAAAAAATATGGCGGACAATTTGAATCATTTCCAACGAGGGAGAGTTAGACTCCTTCGCAGCCGCTCGGGCCGGAGTCACGCAACGCTCCCCGTTGCGTGACTCCGGCGCGAGCGGCTGCAAAGGAGACTAACGGAGAGTGGGAATGGCTGGCAAATATAGATCCAAGTTTATCAGATGGATCTAACGAAGAAAAACAGTTAGATAACCAGGAAATTTCTTCATTTATTGAAGAAAATATAAACAGCAACACGACAACACGCCAATTCCGTACCGCTTCGCATACTTCTGTCACGCACTTCCCGTAAATAAATATCCGCGAAATTCACCCTCTACATCTACTTTATTACTCTTCAACGCTATTACACATCAAGAAGAGCTAAAAGAATAAAAATATAAACATAGCTAATAAAAATAATAAATAAATAAAATATGTAATTAACAATATAGCTATGCTTAAAAATAAAAACTTAGAAAAATTTTGCACTGCAAAAAGCTGAATAATTAAGTAATCTAGTTCCAGGTGATAAACAGTTCCAGTCCCTTATAGTTCTCGGAAAGAAACTATACTTGTAGTAATCATGATGTACAGGTGGTTGAATAGATGAACTCGTCGAGTAATTTCTAGTTTTCCTAATAGACAATTGATAATAAGACGGGATAGGCAAAGCAATACTATTGTTCACAGATTTATGGAAAATTTGTAAACGATGGGATTTTCTTCTCTCGCTTAGTAAATCCAAAGATAGGGATTTCTTCAAATTGGACACGTTGGTGTTATAACTATAATCATGTTTAATAAATATCGCTGCGCGATTTTGGATAGCCTCTAGTTTCTCCACTTGATTCTGTCTATAAGGATCCCATACTGCAGAAGCATACTCTAAATGTGGCCTGACAAGTGATACATAGGCTGCACGTTTAGTTTCTTCAGAGCAGGCATACAAGTTCCTTTTCACAAACGCGAGTGAAGAGTTCCCCTTTTTAGCAATCTTGTCCACGTGAGAGTTCCACCGCAGATCACTAAACAGCAAAACACCTAAATAATGATGTTGTCGAACAGATACCAGGGTTTGGTTGTAAAGAGTGTATAGTCTTTAACAACCGGGGATCTACTACGGAAAACAGACATTTTGTAGCATTTAGAAGGATTGAACAACATCTACCACCTATTAGCCCATTGGCCTAGCTTGTCTAGGTCTCGCTGTAAAGCCAAGGTGTCATCATGACGAGTGATTTTATGATACAATAAAGCAAACAATCTTAGTGTACATCCTAGCCCATTTTGCATATCATTAATGAATAATAAAAACATTAATGGACCAAGTACTGTGCCTTGAGGTACCCCTGTAGTCACATCAACAGATTTTGAACTCACGCCATCAGTTATGACACTCTGAGATCTACCAGTGAGCCAAGATTTAATCCAAGTAAGGGTACTTCCCTGAATGCCATAAAACTGCAATTTGCTGACGAGGCGTTGATGGGGAACTTTATCAAACTTGAGGCTTTACTGAAATCCAGAATGATCATATCCATTTGATCTCCACGATCTAAGTTCTTGGCCAGGTCTTCAACCGTCACAATCAATTAAGATTCACATGAATGATTTTTTCGAAATCCATGTTGGTTCGCAAATAAGATGTCATTGTCCTCAAGATGGTGCATAATGTGCCTATAAATGATATGTTCCATGATTTGACATAATACAGCAGCAAGGGAAACAGGTCTATAATTACATGGGTCATGTTTTTCACCTTTCTTAAAAACTGGTACTACATAAGCATTTTTCCAGTCATTGGGGAGTTGACCTGACTCATATGACTGGGAGAAAAGGAAAGAAACAACTTCAACTATTTCTGATGCAGTTATCTTAAGTAGAGTAGTAGGCAATTTATCTGGGCCATTGGCTTTCTTGCTATCTAAGTTCATAAGAAGATTAATTATACCCTCTCTGTTAAAAATTATTGACTCCATAGCTGGAATGTCACTGCAGCCTATGTTCGGCATGGAGGAAGAATCCTCTTTGGAGAAAATCTGTTGAAAATGGTCGATTAAAGCTTCAGCTTTACTTGTACTGTCAGTCAACACCTTACCATTAACATATAATGGAGGAATACCAATTTGATCTTGTTTTTTAGATTTAATATAGGACCAAAATTTCTTTGGTTTCTCCTTCATGGCACTATCAAGAGTATTTGCTATGTATTGATCTTGTACTGATCTAAATTTGGTTTTTAATGCTTTATGGAAACTCCAATATTTCAGTTTATCACTAGCTTTCCTTGATTTGTTATAGTTGTTATAAAGCCTCTTCTTTTTTCTCAATAGCTTCTTGAGATCCCTAGTAATCCAAGGGGAATCATTCCATGATCCGATCTTTTTTTTGGGACTCTACTATCGAGAATTGACAATAATCCTGACTTGAAGAACTGCCAGTTACCCTCGATACTTATATTTTCTGGGTTTCTTTTGAAGAAGTTCTTACTGAGGGTTTCTGCATCATGGTGTATATCCTCAAGATCTGCCTTAGCAAACTTGTGTATACTGTTCTAGGTTTCTTCTTGCTAATTTTGACTGTAAGATTCAACTCAAAGGTCACTGTGAGCGACATTATCATTAATACCACTGATGCCATCAGAGCTCATTAATTTGTTCACCAGATCTGGATGGCTGGTGACCACTAAGTCAAGCACTGATGCCTGCCTTGTATAGGAAAAGACATATGTTGAGTGAGACCACGATCATCAATAATATTGAGGAATGTCTGATTCACTAAAACACCATATTGTGGATGATGACCCGCACTGAAATAACAATTTGGTGTGTTGGATAATAAATAACTTATTAGATGTTTTGTTGTGTAGTACCGCCGAGTATTTTTACTTGTTATTTGTATTTTGACTCGCTCTACGGGCTCGTCAAAATACTGCACAACTCGTAAAAATACTCGGTGATACTACACAACAAGACGTCTAATTAACAATTATTCCACGAGAGCGCGTTGGATATGAGATGATAGATAGCCAACTCAGCGCTACGCGCCTCGTTGGCTATAATTATCTCATATCCAACAAGCGCGAGTGGAATTATTGTTTTATTAAAAACGCCCCCAAGATATTAGACAAATCTTACCAAATCTTAAATTTTTTGGCTCCCTTTTAATTTTAACCCGACGCGCACGCTTACCATATTTGTAGGTTATGGTATATTGGCTCATATACCATAATGGCTAAACCAATAAAAAGTCTTGAATTGCATTATCCAATGATCCAGTTTTTAATAATATGATATGTATTTGAAGATATTTATAATATTTATTTGACCAGTTAATCAAAGCATTAGGTGTTTTAGGCATTCTTAGCTAGGTGTTATGCTTACTGTTTTTGAGTGTTAGCCGTTTACCATGTGACAATATTTGAATAGTGTTTGAAGATATTCAGAATCTTTCTTGATTCCACGGTGATGACCTGTTAACAAATCGAAAGTATTAGGTGTGTCAGGCATTCTTAGTAAGGTGTTATGCTTACTGTTTTTAAGTGCTAGCTGTTTACCAATTGTGCCAATATTTGACTTGTATTTAAAGATATTTTTAATAAATTATTTATTAATTCCAAGGTGATCAGAGACAGACCAGTTAACAAATCAAAAGCATTATATGTAGGTGTAAGCATTCTTGATTATGGTTCGGTACTATTTACATGCTTCAGTACTTTTTCAAAGTGTTACAGTGTAAGCTGTTTACCATGTGACAAGATGTGACTTGGATCAAATTTTTATTTTATAATGGAGTAAATATTTGCATAGTGCTGGACACACATGCATTTTGTTTTGTTTTTATTTCTCTCTTTGATTCCACCATGTTGAGCAAATCTGTGTCGATGTTTACTTCTGTCCTAATGAGCAAAACTGTTCAAAAATGAAATATTTTATTGTGCATGTAAATGGAACAAATAAAGCGTAAATGTGTATCTCTGCCACAACAAAGTTTCAGCAAATGTTCACTTACATGTATTTTTACAGGATATGTAAAGAATAAGCGAATTTAGTATTTTGCCTTCAATGCTTTCCTTGCAAACAATGCTCAAACACGGCATTTGACTTTGCAGTAAACATGACCAAAGCGAGGCAAATATGGTCTTTGGCATCTGTGCAAATCCGTCCTTTCATGCAGCTAATTTATCCATTTACCTAGTATTTACTGCAGCAGTAAAGTTGAATTTTTTTTTGCATTTGCTTCACTATGTAAATGTCTGGAAACATGATGTTTACTTTTTGTGCAAAGGTCATCAAAGCAAAGGAAACATTTCTTTTGTTTGGCATTTGCTGTCAATGTAAATATGGAGTAAAAGCAACATTTAACATCTTTGCTTTACTTGTAATTGTAGTACAAACACAAAGTTTGACGCAAATACAATCAATGCAGTTTAAAGAGAGTAACAGTCAAGGGATCATGTATATTTTAAGTACTCTCAACCAATATATCGACCAATATAATGGTCAAGAGTAAGTCAATTCTCAACCTATATATCAGTCAACACTAAGTCAACACTTGGTCAACACCATCCTCGGAGACCCAGGGGCTGTGGGTCGATTTCAAGTTAGGGCATGAAGAGCCCCTGGGGACATTGTCTTACAAGACTAGTTTCAAACAATCGCAGTCATTCTGCCATCTGACTGGTGCCAGAAAATCTTTGTGCTTTTCTGCCCAATCAGATTGAAGTGTTCTTTGGAGTCCTTTCGTGTGTTGTAACACGGACAAATACCAATCGCTCAGTTGCTCGCCAGTTTTGTTTGGGCCGTGTGACGGAGATTTGCTTGAGGTGAAAAGTTTCAGTCTCAGCACACAATGTAAGAGAAATCGATCAGATTGTCCGCGAAAATCTTACCGGAAATTATACTGAATACTTTCGCAGGTATAACTAGAGAACGTGTTTTAAAGTTTGGGAGGTTTTTATACAACACCATGGTTGCAGTCATTGATATGTCGCTTTAGACATTAAATGAGATTTAAGCTTAAATCTTCCTAAACTTTTTTGCTTTTTTGTTGTGACTGAAACTTTGCCAATCCCGTGAAGTTATCTCTCTATCTCTCTCTCTCTCTCTCTCTCTCTCTCTCTCTCTCTCTCTCTCTCTCTCTCTCTCTCTCTCTCTCTCTCTCTCTCTCTCTCTCTCTCTCTCTCTCTCTCTCTCTCTCTCTCTCTCTCTCTCTCTCTTTACTACAGATACTAGATTAAAAATGCACTTTCTTTCAAATAATTCATGTGCCTGCAACCAAAGTCCAGGTTTCAACTGGTAAATGCCTTGAAAATTATTAACATTAAAGTTGATCGTGGTTGCTATAAAGAACAAAATGATTACAAGTTATTACAAAATACAACTAGAAGGAATAGAAAAATGCAAAACAACAAAGGAAATGCAATCAGTCAAGGAAAGACACTTACAAACCTTATATGACTTGTAAACGCGAAGGTCAGAAAAACTTAGAAGAACAGTGAAACAAATGATGTCAAACTTAACAGACTCTGATACAATGTTCAATTTTAGAATGAAATTAAACAAAGCAAAATTGTGAATCAAACTAACAGAATATAATGGTAAGAATGTGAAAACAATGAGAAAAAATATGTGTGCAAAAGCACAAAATGTAATTAAGAACATAAAAAAGAAATTGCTAAGCAGGAATGACGCAGTAACAACTCAAGTAATATTTGAAGTTAACCATTGCAATCAACTTTCTTTAATTTTATTTCAAAGCCAAAGTAAATTTGAAATGTATAGCTTGTGTAAGGGTATACTGTAGACTAATCTCCATGCAGGCTACATTTATGCCACTATTGTAACCAGTAAATATTTTAACTTTGTTGATCAAATGGAGGTAAATGGCAAAGCATAGCTGCTTTACATTTACTGTGCAATCACTGTTAATACTCATGTTTTGAGATGGCGAACAACACCCTGACCTTTAAAAGACTGTCTTCAAATGTGCCAAAAGTTTGACTAGAAGGTCAGCCAGTTTCAAATTTACTAAGTACTTCTGCCAATTACTTACGTTGTACCCAAGATTCAGATCTATTTTTCCCCTCTCTTGGAAGTCTATTGAAACATTTCGGAGCTATACACAAGGTATTCTTCGGTAACCTGGGTGACAGCAACTGTACTTAGATCAAGCAATGAATGCTCAGATTACTTTTATGATCGAGTCTCAGACCATGATGGGTGTTAACTTGTAATTCAAAATAGTTAGAATAAAAACTTTGCAGTTTCTGGGGCAAGCTTCTCCTCAGAACAAAATTTACACCTGGTCGACTGATCAATACAAAAAGAGGCTTAAGAACCATTCATCGCAACTTGGACAGTCACATATTTAAGGGTCAAAAGCTATCATCACCTGTCAGATGTAGGACCATGTTTATATCAACAAGGTATCAGTAATTTATATCACAAAGCATAAACCAATAAAGTAGACCCTAAAGTTTACTTTTTCATTTAACTCAAACTCACAGCCAGTTATTTACACAAGATCTAACCCAAACCAGGGTTTGACACAAGCAGTGGGCCTCAGGGATTCTCTAAAAGATGTTTGATTTAATTAAATAAATGTCATCCACTGATAGCTTTCTGCCTTCTTGACAATGTTCACAAAAATAAAAGTTCAGACAAAAGGTTTGGCTAAATCAATATTAAGATGGCACAGAACATGGTTTTGTTAAACAACAGCTAAACTTTGTTTAAATAACTGGCCCTAAATGTTCACTCATAAACAAAAGACATGGTGTCAAAGGCAGCTATGGTATTATACCGTTTGCACTACATTTAAAGAGAGAATGTCATTCAGAAGTTGACCTGCATGAATTCCAAGATTGACACGGGAGTTTTCCAAACATTTCTTGTTAACAAAACAGAAATTCTTGTCTTTGCAGATATTTTGCAAATGATAGCCATTTACCCTTACAATTTACCCAACAAATGAGGCAAGAAGCAAACTAACGAGACTATTGATTACCATGATCTAGTAGAAGAAAATAACTGCAATAACAAGAAGTAAAAAGTGACCCACACTAGACACTGCTTGTGTACTGGCTCCAGTGGTTGGTGGTTTGGTTACATAATCAGCCAACACAGCTTTTTCCTTTGGTACCATTGTCACCGAAAAACCCTCTTTAGGGAGTGTCGATAAAGTTTGTATTGCATTGTATTGCACCTTGATAAATTCGATCGCTTTATACCCTTCCCATGTGTGTTTTGTAAAAGTGCTCCTAGATGTATCATAATCATCACTGTCATGGTAAGCGCACACCATCCTTCTCCAACCAGGCTGAAAAACAATTAAATCAGACCTTGTCAATTTAAGTATTTGGGTAAGACATTGTTCACGATGGTTAACTTAAGATGGTCATCTTAAGTCGAGGTAGAGGGTTGAGTTCTTTTGCTTTGTAAGTACACTTAAAATGTATACAATCTATCCAACCTTTGACTGATTACCACGGCTCTCTCTTTTTCTATGGATGAAACGAGTTTTATTTTATACAGGGCAAAACATGATGCTGTAAGATTATTCTGTGACGTGGAGAACAAACCTACATGTTTGAAGAAGACAATGATAACTGACTTAATCCTGCATTTATGAAGTTCATTCGTTTCTACTGTTGAAAAATACTTAGATGTTCACATGAATAATGTACAATTATTCACCAATGTTGAAGTGAATAGTGGTGGATATTTACCAAGCCCCAAATTGGTAAGATAATTATCTACCACCTTCACCGACTCTGAGGTTCACACAGATAAAAAAAAAAAGTTTATTTCTCTAAACATACCAAAAAATTGTTGCAAATTATCTCTTCAGCTGCTCTGAGGTGAATAGTACTTGCTATTCACTTCGAACTTACTTATTTATTATTTCAAGATTTGTACATATAGAATACAAACAGGTGTTAGAACAAAAGGATATAGCATTCCCTACAAGGTTCAACCACCTTACCCAACCTCATAAACCTAAAAAACAAAACATATATACAGGGTTCATACAGGCTTGCTGACTTTTTATTCAAGGACTTTTCCAGGACTTTTAAAAGTATCCAAGGAGTCCATTTCCACAGGCACGATATCACATTTTTTCTACAGTAACTCCAAAAAGCAATTCCTGTGGTTCAGACGCAGAACTTTTCATGAGCCAAGCTTAATACATCGAATTAAGTACATGAAAAAAAAGTTCGGCATCTGAATCAATTTGGAAGGCCTGTTTCAATTTGGAACAGCTTAGAGATTCTTTTTGCCCAGCTGGACCAAGAATTTTGCCTTTGGAGTGATAGTTGCCCTTCAAGTTCACCAAAACAAATCCCACAAAAGTTGGGTTGTCAAGCAACCAACCCAGCAAAAATCTCAAATTGACCGCCATTTCAACGCAATTAGAATGCGCGTTGGTCAAATCCTGCGCAGTCAAAAGTCCGTTACGACGCGGTCAGCCTGGACACTAGCAAAATTAGGCCCAACAGGTAGCCCCACGATATGAATGATTAGTCAGAAATAAATACCAACCAACATGTGGAGGGAATATTTTGCTAAATGGCTATTGTCAACTGTGGCCAATGTTTAGCAAAACAGCAAGCCAACAATTTGGCTTTTGTGGTGCCAAGTTTCGATTCAAGGGGAAGTATTTAAGTGTGTTTTTCGAGTGATTTTGGCGAGCGTCTGTGAGACAGAGCTTTCCTACCTTCCCTTTTATTTGGTAGTACTAGGACGTTAAGCTGAAACACAGCAAAATGACCTCAAATTGCAATAAGAACAGCACAGACTACTCTGTATGAAGGTAAGACTTTTTTTTCTTTGACTATTTCACACAACTTTAAATTTGCGGAGCTCAAAAGCAAGTCCAACTGAACCACTACACAAACCCTATAATAATCCACTGTGAAAGAGCCTGTGACAGAGCCTGGGCCGCCTGTGGTATATTGTGAAATGAATTCAAAAGGTAAAAGAAGCAAACTGCATTTACAATCGGCAGTGGGAACTTAATCTCACGTACAAAGGGTGGTTGACTGTGTTTAAAGTTGACAGGAAAAAGGCCTTGTGCAGTATAACATGTGATGTTATATTGATTTAAACCACTATACAAACAATTGAGCTAGCCTCCCAGTTAGCTCAATTAGTTAGAGCGCCGGACTGTGTTGTGTGGGAGGTCGAGAGTTCGAGCCCCGGCCGGACCAATACTCATGGTCTTAAAATAAGTGAGGAGAATTTGCTATCTTTCTAAAATCAAGAAATGGATAGATATTCTAGTCTTCTCGGATAAGGATGAATAAACTGTAGGCCTCATCTCCTACAGGGTTTGGGGTAGGAGACGTTAATTTCCCACGCACAAGATTACTGTGTGGTGGATGTCCTCCCCTGGGTGGGATGGGTGGGAATTGGCCCTGAAAAGCCCCTATGGGGAGTGGTCAATTAACCTATGTATACGTATGATGCACGATCCTCGCAGTAGATAGCGCTATTTAAGTAATAGCGAAAATCAGACCTGAAAAAAATCAGGCCTGTACGGGACTCGAACCACTGACCTCTGCGATACTAGTGCAGCGCTCTACCAATTGAGCTAACTGGGAGCAGGCCGTTAAGTTGATTCGTAATAAACCCGTGAAAGTGAGGCTTTCACGGGTTTCTTGGCTTGTTAGCTCAATTGGTAGAGCGCTGCACTAGTATCGCAGAGGTCAGTGGTTCGAGTCCCGTACAGGCCTGATTTTTTTCAGGTCTGATTTTCGCTATTACTTAAATAGCGCTATCTACTGCGAGGATCGTGCATCATACGTATCTAATACTGCAGTTCAAAATATATGAACTTCATATATTTCATTGTATCTAACCTATGTATGTATGTATGTATGTATGTATAAATGAGAGCGTACTAATGAGCAGTAAAGGTGCAGAAGAGCATTACTATCGACCAGACCCGCGCAATTTCTCTTTAGGAAACTCAACATCCTATTTGCCTTAGCAACAATTGTAACTATGTGCTCCTTCCAAGAGGTGTCCTTGACAATCGTAACCCAAAGATCCTTTTCACATTTAACAACCTCCAGGTCAATTCCATGTAATAAACTGTAAGTACGTAGTGGGCTTACACGTTTCCTAGATATGTGCACATTTTTGCATTTGGCAGGTTGAAAATGCATTTCATTGCGCAGGGACCAATCTAAAAGTGCATCTAAATCCTGTTGCAAATTTACAAAATCAGACTCTTGCTCTATGATCTTATAGCACTTTGAGTCATCAACAAACATTGCAATCTTTGCGCTAGATACTGCGTTTGGCATATCATTAATAAATAATAAAAATAACATCGGTCCAAGTATTGACCCCAGTGGGACCCCAGATCCTACTTCTGACCAGGTGGAGCCAGTTCCATTTACAACGACTCTCTGTTGTCTTCCAACAAGATAGGAGCAGAACCATGAGAGCAAGGGATCCCCAATTCTGTACATTTTTAAGTTAGACACCAACTTAGAAGGACAGACTGAGTCAAATGCTTTTACAAAATCCAAACATATGTCAGTCTCGACTCCACTATCCAGGGCTTACCCAATGTCTTAAAGGAGCTGAGTCACACCTGACTTTCCTTTCTGAAACCCATGCCGAAAAGGATACGGAGCCTTTTTTATGCGAGGGACGAGATGGGAAGCCACACATTGTTCCTGAACTTTAGAAATGACAGGCAGCAGGGATACAGGGCGGTAACTAGGCAAACAACTGGTGCAAAAAGCACTAGACACTTGTGTGGTATATATTAATCAAGCAAGACAAGATCGTTAGTCCCTCTTTGTTTAGGCTTAACAAATTTCCAAAATGAATTAGGATTTTGGCCTTCCTGCAGTTTTCCTACATACGTTCATCAAGCTGTATTAAAGAGTCTCTCAACAAGGTCATTCAATTGTTGATACTTTCCACAGATGGTGGTTTTATTACTTCTGTGGACTCTCTTATACAATGATTTCTTCTTCTTGCACAAAGCAATCGGTTCCTCGGTAATTCAGGGGGGCATTGGGTCTCTTTTTGCCTTTTTCTTTGAGAATGCACCTATCAAGTGTGGAGAAAAACAAGGTTTTCAAAAAAGCCAAGTTTTGATTGAGGTCATCATCAAAGAATGCACAGTCCCAAGGAGTGTAGGATAGCAGTGACCTGAGGTGAACCCAGTCAGCCTTGCCATACTGGTAAAACACCTTTTGTGATTTGCACTGGAAGTAAGGAGTACCCGATAGTGAGAAACTAACAGAATTATGATCTTAGAAAAGCTCTCCAATAGATAGGTGGTCGACGAAGTCAGGTGAAGTAGTAAAAACCAAGTCCAGGATATTTGAGTGTCTTGTAGGTTCATTTACTGATTGGATCAGGAAATTTCTTTAAAGGTACATCCAGACTGAACAGCTTCCCTGAATCTTGGATGCTTCATGTAGTAAACAGCATTTTGAAATAACTCAATCCTGGTTACACTAGACAAAAAAATGGAGAATTCCATGGTGCCCACAAGAGACAACTAGATAGAGTTAAATACCTGAAGAGAAAGCCACTGTATTAAGCAGGTTCAGATTCCCTGAAATAACTTCCTGATAAAATAGATTGTACTTTTTGCTAACAACTGCCAAAACAGATTCTCGTACCTCACTTGAAGTTGTGGAAGTCTCAGACAGGTCTTATAATTTTCACTGAATCATAGAAAAATGATTTTGTAATACATATGCAGCCTGCAGAAAAAATATGCCATAAACACCTAAACATTAATTTTTTTTTTCCAAAGTGTGACAGAGTCACTTAGGCTTATTTTCTACTTAAAACATGTTCGTTCTTCTGTTTATTTTATTTTCTGGAATTTTAGTGATTTGTCAGAAATTTTAGTAATGTGTTAATTGTATTATTCCTGTACCTGCCCTTGTCCTGTTGTGTGAGATTAAACACCGATTAATTTCCCTTATGTAATTCCTCTTTAATTGACTGCTCCTGACCCATAATTGGTTTTAAGTTATTTTTACCTTTTCCTGTATTTTACTATAAGTTTACAACCGTTTGCTCCTTAAGTTCAGTTGATCTGTTGCCTTCCTAAGAGTGTCCTTAAAGCGGATTCTGAGCTATACTAGCTTTTGGTATGTTTCAGTATTTTATGTTTGCTCAAGCCCTAAGCTTAGCATGTAGTTGTTTCCATTTGTATTTCTGTAGTGATTTTCAGGTTAGAATTTGCTTAGTTTAGCCACATATTCCTTTTATCTTACTACTGTATTTTATTTATTTACTCTGACCTTTGTCACACAGCATGTAATTTCTCTGCTACATAAACTGCAATTGTTTTCATATTAGCAGCTGTAATATTTTGATTACCTACTTCTAATTCACTGTTGCAATGATTCCTGTGTTTTCAGTACCAAATTATGGGTTCAAACTAGTAATTTCATTTTCCCCTTTCACTGTTTTATACTGTATTAGCTCAAGTTGTAATATGAAGCCTAGCTCATAGTCTTTGTTGAATTTATGCCTCATGTAGCAATCACTATTTTTGATAGTTTCTGTCACACAATTTCCTGTTTTCAAGTACTTTGTTTGTTTCCTATCTTTTACTGAATTATTTCTGTCTGTAGGTTATCCTTTAGTGTTAAGTACTTTCTCCTAATCCATTTTAATCTTGTTACATCATTTAGCTCATTGGAGCATTGTTTTCTTATCTATTGTTTAGAGTCACTTGTTCCCGTTTTTTGTACCACTGCATTTATTTGCTGTGTAATAAACTTTTAAATCTTCCCTCAGATCTTTTGTTCTTACGTTGACCATTTTGGCCATCTTACAAAAGGAAAGATTACAGAGCAATGCTTTCTCTGACCCAAGAAATGTGTAGCAAAAATGTCACACAACAAGAATGATCATACCACCCTCTAGAAAGCTCTTGGAAAAGGATGATAAAGGGCAAAGTTGCCAATGGACCCCTAAAGTGAAATAAAAGCCCTGAAGCTTGTGAGTTTCACCCAATAAAAGTGAACTCTGCCAATGTGGTCATTACAGATCCTGTACTTGCAATGAATAAGGACGGGCTGATACTAATGCCAAATATTCCATACCAGCAATACTGAGGTCAGATCAGAAAATATTGATACTCATGAAAACTTAATCCGTGCCTTTGATACTGCACCTGAGTTACCTGCATGTTATCTAACACCAGCAACCAACCACTGACAAGGAGCCCAAAAAAATGGGCTTGAGGCCTCGTGGGTGGTCGATCATGTGTATTTATCTGGTGAGATTTACTACTAGCCTCAAAGTATAGACTTAATCCTAACAAAATTAGCTCCAAAAGGAAATTTGCACATCCATTCTGCAAATAGAAATATATTTCCTCACGTAGCCAGACATTTCAGCTTTACAGTCAACTTAATTGCCTCCACGAGATGAGAAGATTGATTGTCAAAAGTCTCAGGCAGATTTTTTTCCACATACAATTAATTCAGGGTGATGTCATGGCAAACCTGGGTATCTCATGTCCCAGGCAATTTCTCCAACTTCTCAAAACATGCATGATATTAATCCTTAATTTTACTCAGCCCCATGCCATTACTTGAACTTAGTTTTCTATCAATAGTTTTTCCTTGTTAATTCCATGCTACTTCCATCTTTGTCATATTGTGAAATATGAAGGGTATGTTTCAACTTTACCAAAGTTAATGAGAAATGATCACACTAGTGAACCTACCTCAATGACATTGTCACCTACAGCATCACCTGTATTTTTCTTCCGAGAGAATTCCATTGTTGTAGTACCGTTACTTTCAGTAATATTTGTGATACTCCAGTCTTGGTGTTCATCTTCTTTTGGAAGCAGATGTCCATTTGTCATAAGATCCTAGGAAAAGTTTGCCCATTTGAGTCATACAATTTTCATACAAACAAGATGCTTACAGGGGCATTTTGAAGGGTGGCAGCCAACTTGTTTATTCTGAATTCAAGGAGCTGAGAGCGAAACTAAACTGAACATTAAATTATATTTCAAAATTAAAAACCTCTGGAAAATGCCTTAAATTTCTCGTTTTTCAAAGCCAAAACGCGCCGAGTTTACCCTGTTTCAGAAAAGACTTAGAAAAAAAATCCAAATTTTGAAAACAAAGACTACTACTCTCTGCGGAGTTCTATTGTTATCGCTATTGTTTTTATTGAACAAAGACTGAATGCATAATTAATGTCTGGGGTTATATGGTACTCTTGCCAATTATTTTAATTTCCATTTGGAACTCAACGGCTACTTTATACATCATACTGAAGTTGAGCTGTGGCGCCGTATGAGACAGTAAGCTCCTGCAGCCATTTTTGAAATTCTAACTAAGAGTAGAAATTCATATTTAAATCGAGGTCTTCCTTGGCGTCGCCGTCGTGGTTTCTTAAAGTCCCTAACAACGTGAAATAACCAAACTTTAGGTTTTCTCGAGAACGTGAGCGCATGACGGTTAATTTTTCTTTCTTTCTCCTTACTTTAACGCCGTTCGTAGTTATAAAGTCCCTGAATATGTTCGCCAGCATTTTCCAAGTGAAACACATCGGAATAACCTCGAAAAAGTTACTAAAACGAAAAGTTAGATTTCGACACGACGTTTTCGTTGCCGTCGCCGTCGTCGTTGCTAAAGCTCCCTAATAAGTCACAGACAAATAACGCAGCAGATAGGTTTGCCATTATTTTGAGCAATAATTACGTTCTCACGACTTTCATGTATCAAGGATAAAAACATGGAGTTACACTGTTATGACAAGAAAGTAAGAAAATAAAAACTTAACCTTGAAATACATATTTCCACTACCGTCAACACCGCCAACAAGAACATCGTAATACCGCATGGAATTGTAATTCCACGCTAAGATTTCGTTGTCGGGCCACAACAATCTCGATACGCCAAATCCAATCCAGCCTGTAGCTTTTACCCTCACTTTAAAATAAAAGGTTTCTGTATTGTTTTCGTACTCCCAATCGACTAAGTAACTACCTTCATTTAAATTTTCGTTCTTTGAGTACACAATGCTTGAAGAAGAGGAAGCAAAAAGCCATAAACTACACAGCAGTGGCAAATGCATTCTCCCTTCGTGTCTTGTTCACCGCGACACCGCATATGCAAATTAGGCGTCCGCCATATTGGTGTCGCAAAAGCTTATTAGCATATGTCAAAATGCAGTGTTTTGGTGCATGATTCTTTAAAAGTATGTCGCGTGATTTGGACAAAATTTCTGAAAACATCAAAAAGAAAGAAAAAAAGGAAGATATTTGCAATATACCTTTAAGCGACTATGTTAAAAGACTAGAGCCACATGTTAAACAAAGGTATTTAGAAAAAATATCACTCGTGGGGATCGATCCCGCTACATTGATCTACGCAAAGTTAGATCCACAATGTTTACCACCCATAGAAGCTACAGATCTCCTGTGCTATTTGGTTATCGATACGAGTTATTACACAAAGAAACAGTTCAAAGCTTTCAAAAGCTTGGAGGCCTACAATCAGATGGTGTCGGGTTTTATTTCCAGTGTTGAAGGCAAAGTCATAGGTGAAAAATTCGTGGTGATCGGAAAGGTGAGACATTCTCAACGAATGAATGAGCGACCATTTGCAGTTTGGATTATTACTAATAAGGAGGGAACCGTGTTATCAGCCCACTGCCTTGGTTGTAAAGCTGGACTAGCTGAGACTTGCTCACATATTGCAAGTATTTTATTTCATATCGAAGCTTCAACGAGAATTAATGAAACGCTGGCATGTACGCAAGTAAAGTGCACGTGGTTGTTACCGACATATGTGAGTGAGGTTCCTTATGCTAGGGTCAAAGATATCAACTTCAAGTCGGCGAAAAAGTTGAAAGATAACTTAGATGCCTGTATTGAGGGACTATCAGAAAACTCTCCACCTTCCTTATCAGCACCTTGCACTACAAAGAAAGCTAAGGTCTCGACAGAACGGGTTACATCTGGAGGAACTGAGCTTAAACATTTCCTTGCCAAAATAAATGAGTGCAAGTTCAAACCTGTTGCCTTAAGCTTGATTGAACCCTATTCTGAACAGTTTATCATGAAAAGTAGAAGTATCCCAACCATTTCTGACCTTTTTGATCCATGTAATTTTGACTTGTCATATCCAGAACTCCTAGAAAAGTGTGAAAATATTGATCTGACTATTTCAGAATCACAGGTAGAATTAATTGAGCAAGACACCAGGGAACAGGCTAAAGGAAATGCATTTTTCAGGCACAGAGCTGGGCGCATTGGTGCATCTCTGAGTTGGGCAGTAGCTCATACTAACCCTGCTATGCCATCACAATCCTTAATTAAGTCCATCTCATATCCTGATCTGTTCAAAGTTACTACTAAAGCAATCAGTCATGGCCGTAAGAATGAGAGTGCTGCAGTGAATGCTTATACCAAGACTATGCTAGAGACTCACAGAGATCTGAAAGTTGAACAATGTGGTATGATAGTGGATAAACAGCACCCCTGGATAAATGCTACTCCAGATTTTTTGGTATCATGTTCATGCTGTGGGAATGGTTGTGGAGAAGTCAAATGCCCTTACAACATTGAAAACTGTGACCTTGAAAGTTATGTGGAAAAGAAGAATTCATGTCTTGAAAACGTCAATGGAAAGGTACAGCTCAAGAGAAATCACCAGTACTTTTTTCAAGTACAGCAACAGTTGTTTATCACAGACTCTCAGTATTGTGACTTTGTTGTGTGCTCTTTTGACAATAACAATCAAACAAGGTTTTTATTGGAGAGAATTTACAAGGACATTTCACACTGGGAATCAGTTCTTCCAAAACTCACCAAAGTGTGGAGATCTTGTATCCTACCTGAAATCTTAGGAAGATGGTACACCAGGAAGCATGAAATTGCTGCACCTGTACCAGCAGGTGATATAAAGCCTGTTTGCTACTGCAGAAAACCCAAACCAGAAGAAAGCACAGTGCCTTGTCAAAACCCCAAGTGCCCATTCATTGAGTTTCACCTCTCATGTTTAGGGATATCTGATCCCTTACCCAAAGTATGGTACTGTCCAAGCTGCCAGTTACTTCCAGAATGTAAGAAAGCCAAGAGAGTTACTAAGATCAAGCCTGATTATCAAAAGAACCCTGATTTCGATGAAGCAATGAAATTACAGTCCATTTGTGTTTGCAAAGCTAAACCTGTTGTAGGGGAAAAGCTGCTGAAATGTCATAGTCAATGTCAGAGTGGGAAATTTTTCCATCTGAAATGTCTAAACTACAAGAGGATGCCCAATAACAGCAAGCTATATTGGGTCTGCAAAAATTGCAAAGTGAAGAAAAAACCTGCAGACAAGTCTTCATTAACTATTCCTACCACATGTTCTTCTTATACCACCACTACTACATGTACTGTCAATAATCCATCAGCTTCAGTTGTGTCTGGAACTGAATATGAAAGTGACAAGGACATAGAAATACCCTGTGTGACTGAAAGCAGAACAGCTTCTGAATCTTTTGAAGATCTACATGAAAATGAGTCAAATAAATACTGTACTGGAGATGAATATGAAAGTGATGAGGACTTAGAAATAATCTGTGTGACTAAAGGTGTAGCTAACAGAATTGCATCTTTTGGAGATCTAGATGAGCATGACTATGACATAATCTCATCTCCTGATGGCTGGTTGGATTGCAAAATAATACAGGCAGCACAAATATGCATCAAGAAAGTAAATCCTCTCATTGAGGGTTTTCAAAGACCAACTCTTGGAAGAGTAAGGAACTTTGACATTATGACCAGTGACTTTGTTCAAATCTTACATACGGGTAATTCACATTGGGTGTGCATTAGTTCTATTGGTTGCACATCAGGATGTGTTAATTTGTACAACAGTCTGTACAATGACATTATTGATGATGAAGTTGAGCAGCAAGTTAAAGATCTGCTACCAGATAACTTTGTTGGCATTGAAGTTGTACCAGTGCAGCAACAAATGAATGGCAGTGACTGTGGCGTTTTTGCTGTAGCATTTGCAACATGCCTTGTGTTTGAACTCAACCCTTCAGATTTTATGTTTGACATCCCAAGAATGAGACCACATTTACTTCAATGTTTGAGAGCTGGTGAAATCAAAGTTTTTCCACATTTTTGAATACATTTAACACTAAAAATGTTGTTTTGTTGTTTCATGCTAATCTCAAGAGTAGCAGTCATTAAAAAAAAAAATCCAAGAAGAATAATGAACTCAAGCTATTTTAAGCAGCTGTGCTCAATAAACAGTCCTTACTGCCCCCTGAAAACATAATTTATATTTTAATTCATATAATTTTTGTAAATATATATACACAGCACAAATAAAATGTTGTCATTGTTGTCGATCCTTCTTGTAATGGAAGTATATTTTCTTTAATTATTAATGTTACACAGTGCTCATTCCCAGTCACTTGCTCTCTTTTCATGGGGTTATAATATTTCTTAAATTATACACAGATTCTCCACCCCATCATATCATTTCATTAGCTACAATAATATGACTATAATAGTACTGTATGAAGTATGGAGCTAATCAAATGGTACAATGGGTGGACACAGGTTTACAAGAGCTGAACATACTTTAATAATTCTGTCAATAATTGGTACTTCATCCTGTCCATTGTCGGGAAGTGTGCTTTGAAGAATAGTATACTTGCGACGCAGCAAACCAATCACCCTCTCAACATGTATCCGTACACTTGCTAGAGCTCTTGTTTTTTCCACATCAATAGGATCCAGCTGTTCCCTCCCTTTCGTGTAGGCTGGTATCACAAGTCTTGCCTGTTTGAGAGCAACACTTTCTGTGATTGTGAAACCCCAGTCTGCCATAACCATGTCACCTGGCAAAAGTTTTTCAAGAATGCCACAGTTTTCTGTCAAGAACTTATCAGAGGTACGTCCTCCCCATGCCTCTGACACAAAGGAAATAGCTCCTTGGGGAGAAATACCAATCAGTACTTTGATAGTATTGTGATGCTTGTAGGATGAAAATGTCTGAGCTCGAGCTAACAAGTTTGTAGGCTTATCAATAAAAATCTCAAAACAGTCAATAACAACAGTGACTTTGGTTCCAAAGGCTTGTTGGAAACAAAGAGGCATTGTCTTCCATAGCTGGTGTCTTTCAGGCCAGTAAATTAGTGGGGACAAATGCTGATCCATCACTGGTAACCATGATGAAAATATTCTTGATATTGTTGTCACAGATACTTGAAAACGATAGGCTAAGTCTTGATAAGGCATATTCAGTCTCAGTTTCATCAACACGATAATCATTTCCTGGAAAAGGCTAAGTTTTTGGGTTCTTCGTTTGATGTGGGGTGACACAAAGTCAAGGACGGTCATTAAGATATCCATTGAAGGCAGTCCAGAATAAAAGCGAACTTTTTCATCAGAATCAAAAAAATCTCGATCAATTGGCTTATAGGATTCTTTGAAAAGGTATTCAAACTCTTCGGTTTGAGTCATAACTTCAGATACATCAACTTGGGTTTGAGTTGAACTGTCAACGAGAGTTGAGCAAGTGTGGTCTTGAAATGCGCAATCGTGATCAAAAATATCCTCAGAAGAATCAATTTCCTTGGATGATCCTTCTTTAGGATAACTGAAATCCACATCACGGACGGGAAGGCCACTGACATCGATTTTCTTTCGTTTCTCAGCTGCCTCGCGTTCTTGACGCTCGAGTGATCTTTTGCGGCGTTCCTTCGCTCGTTTAGCTCTTGCCTCTTTAATGTCGTGGTTTTCCTGTTGATATTTTGTCTTCCCGAGATTCAAAGTAGGAACCCAGTCGACGTTGTACTTATCCCAGGGTTTTGCAGATTGTCCTGACACGAAATGTCGTCCACAGACTCTTTCATTACTGAGGACATCCTTCGAAGTGATGTCGTCGCGGCTAATGGCGGCGATCCATCTTTCTCTTCGTTCTCTGCTTAGCTCTTCTGCTTTTTCTCCTTGGTTAGTGACTACAACTGGAATCCTATAAAACCCTATACCTTTCGTCTTTCCACTATTATGAAAACAATCAACCATAATACAATGAACCATGATGAAGAATATTTCTAAAGCTTTGATAACACGCGAAATGTTTGAATAATACGACACCAATATGGCGGCGTAGCAACCGTTGTCAAGGTATAGGTCACGTGGGTGAAAACCAAGAATACGATTTGATTCGAGCTAGTCCCTTTAAACACGAAGGCGCGCTATAAAAAGAGCCTAGGTCCCACTGGACCATTTGTCAATCAACTGTTGTGTGATGTAGAACTCTTAGAGTCAAGTCAGCTTGAGCTACAGCTACTCCAAAGCAGTGAGCAACAGGCGCATTCCTCAAAATTGTTTTATGTCTTCATCACAATACAAGAATTTTTGAGATTTGTATTTCCTTTCTCCAATGGAAACTGTCTTCATTTGTGGCGGTAAATTTGAGATCGAAGTAGGTGGTTCGCACGTTACCTCATGCCACCATGCTGGTGGAAGTAAACAATAGATATCTCATTAGCTCCTTTTGTTCGTCTACCAGCATTTACATTTGACCCGCACACGTCAACGACGAGTGACAAATGAGCCTAGGTCTTCCCAGGGAAGACTTCCTTATATAGCGCGCCTTCGTGTTTAAGTTATCATTATATTACTGCTGTTACCACTATTATCATTTTTAATACTATTATTTGTTACCATCTAATTATTGGTTGAATGTCAATTGGACACTGTATTCTAGAATCATCTTTCTCTTGTGGAATAGGGTACTCACGAATATGCAGCTGGTTTTCTGTTTCGCTTGTGAGACAAATGTTCTGCAACGCCACCTTCAAGCGTTATTATACAACCTCAAGTTCTTTTCACTGCTACAGATGTTGTGTCTATTTTTCTCATGTTTACATTTGCTTACAAAGTAACCACTAATTAACCCTAATCGTGTTTATCATTAGATGGGCTCTATCACCAATATCTATAAACGCCTACTACGATATGTTGGCTAACAAAATGGGTGAGTAAAAGAAATTTTATATATCTGAACCTTTAAGTTCACACATGTCAAAAGACCGTCATGGCTCAGAGATACTTTATTTCTTCCGAAATGGTTTGTGTTTTCAGAAACCATTGTCATATGCCATTTACATACCAAAGGATAATTAACTGCGGACTGAAGTGCATCCTTGAGAGGCGTCACAAAACATTCTTTGTTCATCAAAACGAGAGAAAAAATTACCGGTACCTAAGATTCAGGCCACGAATCGAATGACTTCTTTCGCTGGTAAAGTGTTTAATGTTACTTAGTTGGGAATGCCTATGCAATGATGATTTGTTTTGATTGTTTTTTTAGTGTTTCCAGCGGCTATCCTCCAATCTCCATTTTACAATAAGAGGTATCCGAGGTAAGTGTGTAATAATACCGCAGAATCATTGTTAAAATAAAAGTTAAACTGATTACGCGCATGTTCAGAATAGTGATGCAACATTAAAACTGCTTTTCAGTGGTCAATCGGTCATTATGAGAGGTAGGTGGATACTGTCTCTAATATATATGCAATCTTTTACGATTGATTTTGACTTAGCATTTTTCCAATTGTAAGGGTTGATGCTATTCCTTTCATCCCGGGCGTCCGATCACTGAAGTTGAAACAAATCGAGTTGTCCTACATCTCAACTCAATTTCCATAGGTCAACCTCACCAATTCCCTAAGGAAACAACTTGAAATTAAAACTTGAACTTTTGACTCGCACATTATCAGCTCATGCAACCTTGAAAACGCGGCAAATATATTTTCCAGCCCGAGTCGAAAATATCTTTTTGCAGTCATAGAAATTACACGTTTTCAAACTATGTCCGAAGAAGAAATTGCTAAATAGAGCAGGCGGAAACAGTAACTGCTTCTTCCCCGGGGCTCTCAATGTTCCCGTAGGGAAAACTGAGGGGGATATTGAGGGTCTCAGGGAAACGAAACTCACTGTTTCCCAGTCATCTAGTGCGTGATCGTCGAAGTCGACTTTCGACCCGTTCTTGTCACTGGATGAATTAACCATTTTTGAAAGAGATATAAATTGGCGTTGACTTTTCAGCTAGTCCATAGTTAAGTGACAGGGCGGTGTTGTACGGAGGGGCTGGCGGCATAAATGGGACACGAACTAACTCACGGATATGACGTAGACGGTGAGCTCGTGCTGCTCGCTCTTTACGTTATAGAAAACTCTTTGCCTTTCCAAGCAAACAAAATAAGTCATTTCTAATTGTCCGCATTCTTGTAACTTGCGATGTATCTTTCAACGATGAAATAAAGATCGTTAACTATTCATCTATTTATCCATCTATATGAGATATATGGAATCAGTTTAAATCTTGTTCTACGATAACAGGGAGACGATTTGATATCAAAGGAAATGAACGGAACTGGTGAAGTGAGGAAACCCTTAAAGCGTTCATCAGAAAAACCGAGTCAATACTCTAATTTTACATTTCATTTTCATTTACTGCAGTAGGTTTAACTGATTTCCTTATTTTATTTCGTGCCGCGGTTTACCGCGCATAGGAATCACTTCTAAAGCTGATAAATCATCTTACACCTCAGATTGATGGCGAAAAAACCTTGTCAGGAAACATAGCTGATAATGGAGGACTTAAACAGGCGTTCAGGGTAAGTTCTGTACCCTTTTCCAGTCCTGGAACGACAAGTTGCTTTCATTAGACTTTCTTTCCGACAGACTATCTCTCGTTTTTGTCAAAAAGGTTACTCAGATCCTTGACTAAAATCACAGCAAACCTTAACAACAGCCTCGTCGACTATTAGCTCTGACGAAGGGCTAATGCTCGAAACGTCACCTTTAGAAACTCTTTACGGTGGCCAACTTACATTATCAACTCAGTTGATAAAACCAAATTACCTAATAGAAAACGAATCCGTTTTGCCGAATGCCCAGTGGGGAAATACGTACAAAGTGAGTTCATTAATTAGTAAATTCTTGTCGTTGCACTTTCAAGGACTTTAAAACCTTAGTTAAAAATTATTATATCTAGCTTTGCTAAATTGCTTTAATGAAATAAAACTACGGTTTTCTTGAACGGCTTAGTGCCACCATACCTCTGCGATCTTATAACAAAATATGTGCCCAGACGCAATTTAAGATCAATCAGTGGCCATCGCCGGTTTGGTTGACGTTGGTTACAAACTTACCGGATGTGGTTCAAGATAATTTTCTCTAGCCTCAGCTAAACTCTGGAACGCACTGCCGCTGGAAATCCGTTCAAGCGACAGTTTGTTGCAATTCAAGCGCAATCTAAACAAACATGTTTTTAGGAAAGCTTTTTAAAAAAATTCACTATTGGTTGGTCAGTGAATTAATTATTTAGGTAGGAAGTTTTTTATTTGAGGTCTTATTACTATTAGTTTTTATTTTAAATTCGACAGCTTAGTTATTTCATTGATTAGTTTATCCTACTCATGTTATAGATATTTCTACGTGGGCTTTTTTTAAAATGATTGTAGGGCGCTATTGGATAGCGTAAGAAATGGCGCCTTATAAATTTTTAAGATTTTCTTCATTAGTTATCAGGCTTATAAGAACTGGATTGCACGGAACGGTAACGAGCCTCAACTGCCTGGAATGAATCTTACAAATGAATAGGTGTTCTTTATAAGCTTTGCAAGAGTAAGTAACTGATTTTCATGACTTGTCAAAATATCGTCAATTAGGAAGATGGCTTTATATGGGCCCGGGAGCACTGGGCTGACAAAATTTGTTTTGCTCCACAAATAATCTTGACAAAACTTTGTTTGTTTGTTTGTTTTTTTATATATTTGTACAGTGTACAGGCGAGAGAACAAATAGGACACGTAGTCCCCTACTAGGTTCACCCACCTAAACCAACCCCAACCCACTCATCCCACCCCAGGGGAGGACATCCCCCACACAGCAACCTCGTGCGTGGGAAATTAACGTCTCCTACCCCTAACCCTGCAGGAGACGGGACCTTCATTTAATTATTTGTCCCTATCCGAGAAGACTAGAACATCTAACCATTTCTTGATGTTATAGAAAGGTAGCATATTCTTCTCAATTGTTTTAAGACCTTGACTGTTGGTCTGGCCGGGGCTCGAGCCCTCGACCTCCCGCACAACAGCCCAGCGCACTATCCACTGAGCTAACCGTTAATCACGCGGATATACAAATTGAGCAGTACTTGGACCCGGGGATTCAGCTTAAAACGTAAACTTGGGAGCCATAAACAGCGCCTTTGAAGATTGGCAAGGGTTGGTAAAATTTGGTAGGACAAAAAATCACCGGGCAGACTTGTCTCACTGAACTGATGACAGATGTTTTCGTTTAAAATACAAAAGTTTTCCTAAAGCGACCGGGCTCAAGACTGCATTAACTGTATATGCACATTTTGATTGGCTATTACTGATGACCTATCAAAGAAGAGACGCATAGATGACGTAACCATTGAAAACATTGATTCCATGTTGTCTTACGTGTTTTCAGTAATAGATCACAGATGTCGTCAAATCTGGTAAGAACAAAAAAGTGGCACACGAGGCTTAACCAAGTGTGTCACTGATGTGACACATTTCAATGAAGTACATGGCTATCTTCCGTCTTTGTCTATTGGTTGCATGTTCTCTATCTACAAAAAGAGACGGTCTCTGAAACGTCTGCATTTACCTGTGCTAAAAGTCACGTTTTCAAAGAAATTAAGAATTTCTTTTTTGGACTTGAAAAAAGTAAAGGAAAAATTTTGATCGCGTCCTTCATTGAAAAAATGTTAATTGACTGGGTCTGGTCGGGCTGGAAGGGAGAATATTTGGCTCTTGGTCATATGTCCCTGCGTCATGACCTCCAACCAAATATTTTCCCGTCCAGCCCGACCCTGAGACCTTGTCAATAAAAACGTATTCTGTGTGGAGCGACTCGTTAAGATTTAAGAAAATACCATAAATGTCCTTGATCATTCAATTTTTGCCAGAGTTGGTGTTCAGTCTTTTCAAGTAGAGGGGAGGAGTTCGCCTTATTAAGTGAACACAGCCCAGCCCCGTGGAGGTAATGTTCCCTCCTTATGATATTAAATTCAAGCTTTTCCCTACGGAATAGATGTGTAATTTTCTGTTTGAGATGTCAATTATCTCGTCTAAAGCACTCGTCTAATCGAAGCGTTCCTCATTTATGAGGGTCCCCAATAGGTTTTTAGAGACCCGGGATTGGGCTTATTTGAACTCCGGGATCCGGGAATTTTAGAGTAAGAAGGGAATGAGATGTGGGATTGTTTTTTTTTGAACGGGACACGGGAATCTACGATTTTGAGGGTTAGGATTCGGGGAAATCATCACAAAACTGTCCCGATCGTTTTACTTCTCTCCACAAACGCGAAAATGAAACGCGATCGTGTATAAACGCCTGTATGGTAAGCTAAAAATGAAAGGCTGATTTTCTACTCGGAAGAGTTTCCTACTTCTGTAGAAGTGTTCAGTCTGTTTTTCTTTTTCCCTGATTATGAAACTATCGGATCTCCGTCACCTTTAGCTGTGTAATGCGCTTTTTGACATTGTTATTCGTTTCTTAAATACTGACCTGCTTTTCCATTATCGAAGTGTACGGAATGAACAAGGACTGCGCAGAGTGAGAGGCCGGAAACTTGTCCTGCGAGGCATGTCCCCACCCCCTCATCTTGTTAGCTGAAACTTGTGCGTTCGTCTTTAGCCCCTCACTCAAAAATTTACTGCGCGGGCCCTGAGGAGGTCTTATCCGCTACTAGCGTACGTTATTCGAGCAAAAGTTTGAAAACTCTAAATGAACGACGTCATTGTTTCAGTAAAAAGAGATAAACTTACGTTCTAAGGTGGACAGAGACTGAAAGGGATCGATCCTTGTCGAGAAAAGTTTCTCCCAATGAAAAGGTCTTTAAAATTGACTTAATTCTGATCGTGATCGGGATTAGCCGGTGCAAACCGAAAAGATTACGGGATTGAGAGAAAATCGTTGTCAGGATCGCGGGATTGAAGAACCCTATTGGGACCCTCATTTATCTTTCTTGCATGGAATGTAAAATTTTGGGGAACAAATTGTGTATGCATTTACCCCGGCCCTCTAACGCCTAAATTCTTCTTAAGCTTTTGTCTAACTCATACACCTTTACTACGGTGGAACCCGACATAAAGAGGGGAACTTCCAATTGCGTGATGATTGTTGCCGTCCTAACGTTTGTGGTGGCTTAGTGGTTAGGCTGCTAGATTGTGATCGTTTCATCTTGGATGTCGTGCTCCATAACATCAGCCAGTTTTGCATAACGGTTGTTCTCAAAACTTCCGGCCCATCTTTGAACTCGCTGTATTTTCGCTTCAAGCTATTGCGGTAGTGGATATACTGCAATGTCATCGTAATCAAGTTTCAATAGTGACACCTCAAAAATTACACAAAATGTTTTTGTAACATTTGCCAGGCCGAGGAAGTTGACAAACGGAAGAATGAGACTATCGTTACAATTGGTATCCATAATATATCGAGGTTTCACTGTGAGAATTAGATGTATTTGAATTTATATGTTCTGAACGCTCCCTCCCTCTCTCTCATGCGTCTTAAGATAATTTTTCACTTTTTGACTGTTCCACACTGTTTATTGTAGGGCAAAAGCATCGGTGGTGAACTTCTCGGAGTTTGCAAAAGCATTCAATTGTCCAGCAGGGAGCGCAATGAACCCAGTTAAGAAGTGCACGGTCTGGTAACGATATCAAGCCTAGCGTCTATATGTATAAAATCTTTTTAATTTAATGAAGGGAATGATTCAAAGTTTTACAGAAATGCAACTTTACTGATTCATACAAACTATATTTTTTTATGAAGATCAATCCTTAAAAAGCTTGACCCAAAGGAATAGTTAGTGAGCTGTCCTAACGGTAAACCCTGCGAATTATGAAGTTAAGTTTGTTCACTGTAACTGATAGCAGCGTGGCCTGTCACCAGTAGGTCATTATCTTTATTCTACCGTTCCAAGAAAGCAGCCCTTTAGGCAGCGGAAACTTAGTACATCCTGTGAGAGTTTTTCACTTTTCACCACAAACAGTGGCACTGCTCAAAGGTTCAAAGTATTTGTCTCCTTTATCTAGTATCTCCAATTAGTAGATGTCCCTTGTAAAGGGGCTATTTACTTACTGAGCAAGGAATGCATTTTTTGTGTTGATAATCAAACTCTGATAAAAGGAAAAAACTGTATATTGCTTTTTCAGTGCAAAGAGCTGCTAGAAAAACTTTCACGTTTTCAAACACAAGAACGTTGTTCATTCATAGACGACAATACGCATTTGTGTTAAGAACTCTTTTGTCTATCTGGCATTTCTTTGCACAGCAGAAGCGAGGTAAATAATTATCTTACCTATTTTTCATTAATCCTTTGTTCTCGCTGCTGCTGTTATGCTAGAGGCCCTTCTAAAACCATCGCAACGAAATCATTGAGAGAATTTATTGTAAGAAAAAAAGAAAACAAAGCATTTGGAAAATAAAAACAAATAAAGTTGGTATATTGTTTTGGTTATGTCTCAAGTCTCTACAGCGATTCAGTCTTTGTTAATGATATTACGTTTGTGGTATTTCATTTGTCTGTTTTCCAACTGATGATATCTATTTACCTGTTTGACGTGGTGTTGATTACAAACACTTACGTTGGCACAAAGAACATTTGGAAGTGAAGGAGTGGCATCATTGCATAGCATATATGGCACCATATAAAAACCCGTTCAGCATTCCTTAGCTTTAACAGTAACTAGAAAAATATCAAATAGGTCTG
The DNA here is from genome assembly GCF_964205215.1 of Stylophora pistillata. Lineage (NCBI taxonomy): Eukaryota > Metazoa > Cnidaria > Anthozoa > Scleractinia > Pocilloporidae > Stylophora > Stylophora pistillata. The sequence goes on from NC_142526.1 coordinate 17,755,134, forward strand.
TGAAGAATTGTTCAACAATAAAATAAATTATTCAAAGCGTTTCTATTTAAGGTGTTTTTGTCTTTAGAAAAACGTCATCATTGTTCGTTGGGTCCTCACAAAACTACATTAAACATTTATTGTTTCCTCTCGTGAACAAACGACATTTTCACCAAGAACATTTCTGATGTAAGACGTACCTGAGGAAGATATGGGGAATAAGAGAAATTGTCAGGTGATTTTTGTCTTATAATCTTGCCATTTCCACCATAATTATCATGCATGTACATATTTCCTTCTGCATTCAGTTTGAAAATTGCTACAAAACTAAATTGAGGGTAAAAAAGAAAAACGCAGCGCTTGGTTTGGTGAGAGTTTTATTTACGTGATTTGAAAGTTCTAATCTCTTTTTTTTGCAGAGGAGTAAAGAGAATTCTAATATATCGAGCGTTTTCTACCGGGCAACCTTTACCTTTCGATAGCGTTTAAGTTGCGATGAAAATCCTTTGAAAAATGGATTGTGTACATAAGATTTGTTTTAAGAAAGAAGAGCAACACTAAATTCTGTTACAGGTGATATGGCTTGTTGCATTCATTGTCGTTTACCTGTCCTACAACTCCGAGGAGCAACAAACGTTGACTGTGTTTCCATCTTCTTCGATTTACCTTACCAACACTTCGAACGCCTCCATTTTCCATGGAAACATAACAATTTCGGCAGGTGAGCATCACGTCACATTCACCGTCGACTCAATAGCGTTTTCCAGGCCCTTGGTCTTATACTCAGTGATTTGAAACATTTGAATTTCATTAAATGTTGTGAGAAAACATAATTCATGATCACAGTTCAGTAATAGGTGTTCTCGGCAAGTTAAAATATTTTTGCGGTATTCTTGTGTAAGTTGCTCGTATGTCAAAAAAAAAAAAAAAAAAAAAAAAAAAAAAAACCAAACCGGTTTAACTTGAAGCAAAAGCTAGGGTTGTGGGAACTGATGCTAAAAGAAAAATCACAAACGATGAACTGAAGATGAAGAAATGCGAATTTTTTTTTTCTTTTTTTTTTTTCTTTTTTTCTTTTTGCAGTGAACGTGACAGTGAATGCAAGTTTTAGTATTAATCCAAACCGATCCAGTGCAGCAGTAATGAACACGAGCGCTTCTATAATTAGTAAAATAACGGGAGCCACAAAGACCGAAAACAGTAAGTGTATGTTTTGCTACCCACAGTTAAATGCAACAATGACAGTTGAAATGACAAGTCGAGGCCGAAGATTGAATACTTCACCACAGTTGTGAACTGCCGTCTTAGTGGGTAGCATTCCACCAGTCAAAAGTTTGTGCATATTTTTGTAAAAGTACACTAACAACTGCTCTGTTGAGTGAGACAGTGTGATTCCGAGGGAGGAAAAAGTAATACTGTTTCCAGGGGTATTATGCAGTCGTTAGATCATATTTTCAATAGCTAAATGAAAAGACCAGAGGACAATATAGAAACAAATCAAACATATAATGATAAGTTCACATGTAAGCGCCATGAAGAGCGGAAACACTACAATGCTAGGAGTGTCAAGTCACCTTCACGCCTTTTTGAGTTACCAAGAAGTTGCGTTTTTTCTCGAGGAACACCAATATATTGCCTTTAAGTGGCTGAGCATAGCGAACTCCTTACTGCAATGTTAAGATCTTTGATTTTCTGACATGTAAAATGGTCGCTTTGACAAGGAAGTGATTTACGTCTAAACATTGACACGAATTTAACAATTCTGATGAGTTCATCTCATGGAGATTCAAAGATGTCTTGTTTGTTGGTGGCACTCAGAAAGGCTGTGTTTGTTCTAAATAAAATCTCTTATCAGAAATATAATGTGCTGAAAAATCAACTTTATTATTGTCATGGAAGCAACGAATAAGTTAACAGGTGAGGGCAACTTTGTTCAGTGTTATCTCACATAAGGAAGACTCACTAGCTCATGATTTCGCTTCCCTTTTTGGAAGATACATACTTTGTGGAGTTCAAAACAGGAGCGTTGAAATGGAGTCCCGATCTTACCAATGAATATCACAATACCTTCATCAACAGTGCCAATGGAATTGTTAAGACCGTAAGTAAAAGTTTAACTGACCAATAACAAAACAAGTATATATTTTCGAAGATTAATCTTCTCTCATAAACATACTAAAGGTGTGTCCGTAGTGTGTCTGTAGCCTTTGTTCATTTTGACTTCTGTGTGTTTTTACTATAAATCTCTTAATAAGTTAACTATAGATATTTTATCTACTACTGTATTTAGTTTGTATATTCTCCCCTAATTGGTGTCCCCAAATTAGTAGGGGATTTGTTCCCTGGCTAGACGGTTTTTGACACTTTAATAAAGTTTCTACTTCTACTACTACTACTACTACTACTACGTCCGTCTTCAATGAAACTTGAAACGTTACTAATTTGTACAACTTAAGTGCTGAGTACCTTCACCTTCGATGTTTTTTAAAAATCTGGCAACGGTGTGCGATCACTGTTTGTGCTAGTGCTTCCTTCGTATCCTAGCCTCGCTGCTCTGAAAAGCTGGCTTTAAATCTAGATCTGCAGTGATAAGCCATAATTTCTACGTAGACTCTGACGTCTTTTCATTGACGCAAGTGTTATATTTAATTTCAAGAAAAGCTCAAGCATAAGATTTTACAAATTGAATATTCATACTAAGGTTCATGAGGATATTTTTCGCTTACGCACCTAACATCTTTTCTGTCACAGATTGACAGCATATATAAGAATGCAAACATGTCGTCCAGTTTCGATGGCAGCCGAGTTATTGGTTTTAGGTATGTAACTCGCAACTCTCCTGTTGTATCGTTAGTATCATGATCATGGGTGCACTTTCTTCATGCGCCTTTTAATGCTTCCGTGAAATTGTTTAAAAAAAAACATTTTCATTTAACAGGGAAGGCGGGTATGTATCTGTAAAGCTGCAGTTCAATCGAGGTAACATTACCAACCTCGATGTCATCATTCAGTTCTTAAGAGAAGGAGGAGGAGACTTGTTGACGGACAAAGTTTATCTTAAGCTTGGAAAAGTTGGTAAGAGAATTGACTCAGTAACTAGTGCTAAAATAATGTTAGCAGAAAATCAAGAATGAACAAATTCAGTCGTTCAACCCCCACCTATCTTCCAAAGACCTCATATTCACCAGTTGGATTATTTTCACGTTCATTGCTATGACTGCCCGAGACCAGGCAATCTACAACAATGAATAACTTTTACCCGCCGCGAAAACAGGGGGCACTACTAGCTGCTATTTATTATTCAGTTCAACAAAACAGTAACATGCAGCCGGCAAATTGTGAACATTTCATGATAATGAAGAGCCTCAAAGTAATAAATTTTCGTCGTAATCTGAATGGATAATACAGCAACAGTTTCTCAGACTTTCTGGAGTTTTAAAGCAGTAAATATTCCAGTTTAGTTTATGATTTTAGAAGTTATTCGTCTGTGATTTACACGTTTGGTGTGATTTAGTCGGACGATCAAGTTTCTTTTTTGGAAGCTATGAAGAAACTTATTTATTTATTTATTTATTTATTTATTTCAGTTGGTTATATTTATATAATGTGATTTATCCAACCTATAGCCGACTGCATTGTATCCTATGTGGACACTTCATTATGTGACTGCTTTTCCATGAGTTACAAGCGTCGAATGACATGTCGTCAGCCAGAGATACATGGTGGTGAGGACTGCCCTGAGCAATGCTATACTGGCCACCTGATCGCCGGCTACAAGTCATGTACTTGGGACGATTTAGACCAGTTTAAGTGTGCTGCAAGTAAAACAAAGGCCACTTATATTATTATCTCATTCGTATTTACCGCCTTACTCGATCACTTTTGCCAACTGATATAATCAACTTGCAAATGAAATAGTTATAAGTCACATGAATGATTTTGACGTCATAGCTTGGAAAAAATACTGAAGAGGAAAGCCTCCACTCATTCTTTTACATACGTAATAGGCCAAAGGCACGTTAATCGAGTGTTGTAAATTGCTCTCAAAAGGCATTTCGGGGCGATTATTTTTTGTCTGATTGATTTAAAATGAAAATGACCGTAAAAGTTCACAGAGGCAAAAATCCGCGTATAGCATTTATTACACCAAGTTTCATTTTGCCTGTGAACATGGTTTCAGTTTCCCGATGATGGCGAGACTGACCCTCTAGAACTGGTATTTCAAACATTATTGGTTTGCTTTGGTTTGCTTACCATTGACGTCGTTGAGAAACAACCGACGTTCGCATCACGACCCCTTGTCAAAAACACAGCGGCACAAATGAGTGAAATGTCGGCTGTGAACAATACCAGTAATAAAAATTTGCTGATCTTCTGTCAAGGGTCGACGAAGACCATCCAGTCGCTTAACAGCTTCCCTGGTCCTGTTGGCCTCATGCACAGCTACACTCTTTTAGAGAACCAGATGTCACTTGCTTTTGTCGCAAGCTGTGGACTCCCACCTGTCAAGATTGAAGTCAGGCCTTCAAAGATTCCTTCAGAGTGTCCTTGCAGCGTTCCTCTCGACCTCCCTGGAAGCGCTTGGCCTACAGTAGCTCACCATAGAACTTATAGTGATGCACTAAATAGTGCTACAATCCAGCTCCTCGGTAGCTTTTAAAACAACCTCTTATGCTCAATTCTTAAGACAGCAAGTCAAACAGTGGGCCCCAGTGAAACATGAACTGATGAGGTATCTTCAGGTTGAAGGAAAACTTTTAAAAAGATCCAGAATCCTGTGCAGTGGATTTGCAGAGTATGAACATGCAAAGGATGTTGAAAGAAGAGCTTGATTGTCACGAGACCGTGAAAAGGCTATGACACATCAGTCGAACAAATTGCAGTCATCAAACAGTTAATGGAACCGTACATCGCTTATGACTCCGAGAATCACTATGGGTCAGCTGTGTTACAAATTGTTACAAACCTGAACTTCAGGTAGTAGCGTTGGAGTTGTGGAGCTCGAGGAGGATAAATCTGTATCTGAATAGTGTCAGGATACCGGGGAGATTCAAGAGCAGTTATTGGACTCAGTAGGTCGCAGATAGATAAATAGATAGATAATTTGGATATATCAACAAAGTTGAAGTGGTAAATTGGCCACCGTAACGATTACAAAAGCTGACGTTTCGAGCGTTAGCCCTTCGTCGATATAGTTTATTAATAACCGATTTGCAACCAAAAGTTGAATTATACGATTATTTACAAGTTTCAAACATTGATAATTACGCAGTAAATGGTTCGAACCCGGGGGTAACATGTGAAGGTGTAGTCTGATCGTCCGGGTGAGTGGAGTCCTGAGAAGGACTGTTGTCGGTGGTAGTGACTGACGTTTCGACAACCTGTGCGGAAGTCATCATCAGAGTCAAGTGAAGTCTGAGTCATCACTTGACTCTGATGATGACTTCCGCACAGGTTGTCGAAAAGTCAGTCACTACCACCGACAACAGTCCTTCTCAGGACTCCACTCACCCGGACGATCAGACTACACCTTCACATTGATAATTACGTTAAATAGACTAAATGTATTAAAACAGCAATAAGGACACTAAATATATATTCTAAAAAAAAAGAAAAAAAAAGAAAACGGTTGTATAAAACCGTTCAAGCTTTAAGGGCATTGAAGGTAATAAAACTATTACGAAACCTGTTCGTCTTAAAAACTGGCTTAAACTTCCGCATATTTCTTAGGTTAAAGGTACATGTGCTGCGAGTAGAAAGAAGTTCATAGAGCTTGTTCTGTTCATTCTGTAAAACATTCTTAAATAGTTTATCAACTAGTTTCTGGCGGCGATCTGAAAGTTTAGTCAGGCCTGATTCAGCCACGGCCTCATTATATGAGCAAAGAGGAAAAATAATGCGCGTGGCCCGCTTTTGTATTTCTTCAAGTTCGTTCGAGAGGTACACGGGGAGGCCGTCATGGAAGACAGGACATGCATACTCTGTAATCGGACGAATACAAGTGCAGAAAAACTGGACTAACTCACGGGTACCAAGAACAGAGCGTTTAAGCTGAGATAAGCAATACAAGCGCATTTTAGCTTTCTTAACAATGGAGTTAATGTGACAATTCTATTTCAAATCATTAGAGATGTTAAGGCCTAGTATTTTGGCACTAGTAGTTAGGTCAGTGGGCTTGCCATTAACAACAACTGGATCCGGCGAAAGAAGTAGGTTTGTTAGTGTTAAAGTTTATGAGCAGTTCTTTGCATTTCGTCTCGTTTAGTTGACACTTATCCTCAGTCGCACGGCTTGCTAGGGTGTCAACAGCAGCTTGAATGTGACTGTCTTGGTTCCTGCTTATCTTCTCCGAAATAGTGGTATCGTCAACATACTTCCAGAGATCGATGCCAGGAACATCCAGCTCGTTGATCATGATGATGAACAGCCACGGCCCTAGTTTTGTACCTTGAGGAACCCCCGCTGGGACCGCGCCCCATTCTGAGAAGCAGTCGTGGCCGAGTTTAACACGCTGTTTGCGCGAGGTGAGAAAGTCGATAATCCATGAGATGACAGCATTGGGGATGCTATATGTACCCAGCTTCTTGACCAAAATCTGGTGGTCGATTAGGTCAAAGGCTTTTTTAAAATCGAAGAGAATCACCCTCACAGATGCCCCGTTACCGTCAGTAGCACTGTACCAGGCATGAGTCATTCTAATTGGGGCTTCGGTGGTGCTTGAACCGGGAACAGTACCAAACTGCCGAGGGTCGACCTTAGCGAGTACAGCTGGTTTAACATAACGATCAACCACAAAGTCCTCAGCCAATTTGGAAAGGACAGGTGTAAGTGAAATTGGTCTCAGGTGTTTCAGTTAACGTCATAAACAGGGGTCTGCTTAGGAATAGGGACGACGTTGGCGAGCTTCCAGGACTGGGGGAGACGAGCCTCCTAGTATGAGTTATTAAGAATATCAGTAACCACAGGAGCCAATAGGTCCGCGTTCTCTTTCAGAAGCCAGGCGGGCACGCCGTCAGGCCCAGAAGCTTTGGCAGGATTAGGAGCAATGAGCTTCTTCAAGACACTGAACTCAGTAACCGTTGGCGTGTCGGTGTATTGCACAGCAAACGAGACTCCAGAATCCAATGGAGTAAAAGAGTTCATTGGAGCAAGAAAGGCATTGTTAATGACGTTAGCAAGGGCCGTACGACTAGAGTCAGGCCCTGTATCAATATGCTTCAGGACAGAGGTAGGATCTGTGCGCGTAGCTGATTTCATCCCGCCAAGTGATTTAACTTCTTTCCACCAACTACGCGGTTCGTAGTCCCTCAGATGTTCGACTTTGGACTCATAGTATTTAGCGCGACAAGACTTCCGCAAGCGATTAACACGGTTCCGAAGGCGGCGGAAGCAATCTTTATCGCCACGAGCAAGGGCTATTTGACGCTCATGAATTAAAGATTTCAATTGTTTGCTAATCCATGGTGGTTCGTTGGCAATGATCGTCTTGGAGTTAAGGGGGAGAACAGAATCCAAGCCCGTCTTGATTATGGTTTCAAGCGCGAGTATTTTCTCTTCGCATGACTCTTTGCATCTTACCAGACGATCAAGGTTGACTTCATCGAGGTAAGTCCGCCTGGCCAGACGACTTGTTGTCCGCAAGTCTCTGGATTTCAGCAGGATTTTGTTCCTCGGACCATCCCGTCTAGCCAGGGGCTGTACTTCCACAGTATCGTGGTCGGAGAGCCCAAAAGGAGGCAACTTTTTGGACACATCGTAAAAGGCGCCGAGGTTGGTGAAGACTAGATCTAATTTACTTTGCCCACGAGTTGGAAAAGGAACAATTTGGCGGAGATCCAAAGCGTTCCTTAGACGAGAGCAATTTAACTTGTTAAAATCCCCCAAAAGAAAGAGGCCACAGTCAGGAAAAATGGCTTCGATTTTTGATAGTGACTCGTACAGGTAATTTAAAATCAAGGAGTCGGTTGCACTCGGCGGATGATAAATAGTTCCAACAACAATAGATGGTATGCCCCTAGGGAGCCATTTGGGGCGGATTTTAACCCATAAAACTTCAAAATTCTCGTCCATAAGGTCGGGTAGAACATCAAATCGGATAGAATCGCGGACGTACATGCAAGTGCCTCCGTGATCACTAGTTACCCTGTCTCTGCGGACGATATTGTAGCCCGGAACCAACACGAAATTGTCATCAAAGAGGGATGAGGAGGGATGAGGAGGGATAGACTTGGTGTAGTATATTCATTTCTTAATATTTCTACTATATATTTATGACTTCTATCACCGTTTAACTAACTTAAACTGCAGCTCTGTCCATCTATTCAAAAAGGAAATTAAAGAAACTCTTAATTCACGGGTATTAATATGTTCAATTTATTAATTTTGATTTCCGCTAAGTCTTATCCAATAGTCACTATTAGTATCGCTCGTGTGTGTGTGTGTGTGTGTGTGTGTGTGTGTACCTGTGCGTTCTTGGGCATGTTTATCTGTGCGTCAGACGTAGTCATTTGATTGTATCTATAATATTTAAGAACTAGGAATATCCTATTCTGACATGCCCTTGTAACCTGCACCCTTATTTCCTTAGATTAGTCCTATATTTAACTTTTTACGTTGTTAGTGGTGGCTCGAATAAATATATTAAGCACAAAGATGCAGTAAAGGAGAGATCAACTTCAGCACTGCCAGCGCTTACTGACAGTTGTGAATCAGTCACAGCAGGAGATCTGTCTGGAGCAAACGCACTATGTACTACGTCGTGCAGCTTTGGAGGTTTGGGCAGCGCTAGTAACCACTTCAATGCAGCAAGATACAAGAAAAAAGTCCACCGGGACCATTTTACTGATCCCGAGGAGACTTCTTAAAGGAAGGGGATGAAAAGATGGACGGCGGGAGGGAGAGATGGGTCTCAACAACAACTCGCAAAATAGCTTTCCGAGTTAGTAACATTTTGTTACATTAGTTATGACCGTCAATGACTAGCTTTCAGTCTTTAATCTAACACTAATCTGCTTCGGCAGGCAGGGGTTAAAACTCAATGAAAAATGAAAGTACTCAATTCAAACATCAACGCTGGTCCTGATCAACTTCAATAATTTTATTTATTCCATTTGACTGCATCTTTTATCAAAATAACGGTGCACATCACAATTTTACTATAAAAAGTCTACCTGCAGTACATATAAAGCAGTTCTGGCAACAATGCCCTGTTATTATAATCTAAATAATGCTTCCGAGCCTGCAAAACGTTTTCATATGTCTTATTACTTTGTCATTTTTCACGCTTAAATACTTATTACCAAGGAAATCGTGGGTCAATGATACAAATGCCTAAAAGTTGTTTGGTCCTATCACGTGCTGTATCTGTGCCATTTATAAAATTCTATGATATCGGGGATAAAAGGAGAAATGTAAATAAAAAAAATTTCTGAGAAATTTGTAAAGCCACCGTTCAACTTATGGGAAAATTACAAAAGGTTATCAGTCATAGTCACAGACATAATATCGTCATTAGTTCACACCGAATACTAATTAACAATTATTCCACGAGCGCGCGTTGGATATGAGATACGCGCCGAGTTGGCTATAATCATCTCATATCCAACAAGTGCGAGTGGAATAATTGTTTTATTAAAAACGTTAAATTGAATTAAATTTTGTTCAATTTTTAGCTCCCTTTTAATTTTAAGCTGACACGTATGCTTGCCATATTTGTAGATTATGGTATATTGGCTGATATACCATAATGGCTAAGCCAATAAAAAGTCTTGAATTGCATTATCAATGATCTAGTTTTTAATAATGAACATTATATTAGTAGTCTATGGGTCGGTTCAGAAAGGTTGCACGAAAGTAAAGCTAAGGTAGCTGGGTTCTATACAAATCTTCAATGTGTTTTGCTTGTTGCCTTGCTTTTTCGCGAATGAATCCCTCACCCAAGACAAGAAACTGAAGATCGATCTGTTGAAAAAATTAAAATCCGATCACCACAAACACATTCGTAAAAAAAAAAAAAAGCAATAACAACAACAAAAACAAACAAACAACACAAAGCCAGAATAAAGCAGTATTGGTAAACAAATTCCAGGCACATTCGACATTTATTTTTATTTTTCTTTTTGTGATAAAAACGTATTTGAGGAAATGGGGGAAAATGAAAACGATTAAGTGAAAGCATATGAAGCAGGCGTTTTGCTCTTTTTATGTTTCCAAAGGGATGAGCAGCCCACCTTAATTATCCAAAGATCTTTTTAAAGTACTAAATTTCACGAAGGTTTCATCCTCTAAGCCTGGGTGCCAATTTAAAATGACTCAGATTGTGAAATGAAATTTAGCTCCCTCATGAGCTTAGCAGCTAGTTATTGTGGCTGGAAAGGAAAACGAGCATATTTTTTTAAACACAATTATTGAGACTAGACCAACCTGGAAAAGCTCCCGCCAAGCTTCCAGCAGAGCACGTTCAAACTTTGCAAGTTCATACTCCGTTTTAAACCAAATAAACCAAAAAGACTCTGTAGCGGTAAATTCATTGCGTTCAAACTCCTAAAGGTGCAGAACAAAAATGCGATGGTCAATAGGATACCCAGCTAACATAATAACACAAAGTGCTCAATCGACTGTGACAGTAACCAATCTCCATAGCACACAAGAACCTGCTCAAACAGGAGTTTCAATAACTTTTTTCCATAAGCGGCTGCCGATGGCGTAAACGGCACCTGTCCCCGGATAAGAGGTAGCAAGGCGAAACCCAAGCACGAGAGCCTGCTCGCAGGCTCAACAGGCGGCAGTAAGAGGTATTATAGGCGGCAGTAGATCGCTGGTGACCGGCTTTTTTTGAAACCCCAGTTAAATTTCAGGTTTACCAAGCTTTGTTGCGTGTGGTCACGTGAACAGATAAACTATAGAAAAACTTAGCGAAATCAACAAACAACTTAGACAAAGCACACAGACAAATTCCAAAAAAATAAATGCTTCAAGATAAATTTTTCCACAATACATTGATCTTCGCAGAATAAACTTTTATTATCACCAATCTCTACAGAACGTTTTTCTTGTCATTTCGCTAATTCTGAAATCGTGGCTCGTTAAATAAAATCTGATGATAACACAAATAAAAGTTCAAAAATCTGCTTCAGGGCTTAAAATAAGATAACGTGTCGGGTAGTAGAAAACGGGAAGGATCGACTAACAAGTGACTTTGGCGAACCTACCAAAATACAATAGTTCCTGACATCGTTGTCTACAAATAGTCTGGTCACACTTTGCACAGAACATTCACTAAGCAGCTGAAACGTTTCGTCTCCGGTTGGATTAGGGAGGCACGCTAAAATCTTTAAAGAGAAGTCAAATTATGTATTATTTTGAATAAGTCCAAGAAATTTTCCATGATAGGTGATTCCCTTTAAAGGAGAATTGCCACAGAAATCATTAAATTTTCAAATTCCGTCATTAAAAGGCTGGTGAAACTACGTGTGCTCGTTAGTTAAATATCGAAATTAACTTCAAAGGAGCTTAGGAGCAAGACTTTCTAACGTCAAAAGTAAACTGAACGGTCAGGTTGTCAAGCAAAACTCAAACTGTCGAAATACGCACCATGTTTTAAGCACATCTGAAAGCAATTTAGGAAACGGTACATGCCTCTTTGGAATGTCAAAACGCGGCAAGTGTCATTACTCTGAATAGACCTTTCAAAAACGTAGTTAAAATTAATTAATGTCTGGAACAAACGTTTTTAAGGAATGTTTCTCAAGAGCCCAATCCACTGACCACCTGCTTGACAACGGTTAAGTGTAAGCATTTCAACAAACCCTTTGATTTTTCTTAAATTAACGTCTGCAGTGCAAGCGAATTAGGGCGACAGTGGTGGTAACGAAAGGTTTCCCTCGCACTCGCTTTATTGCACGGTTCTGAACGGATTATTAAGCTATTATAGTTTCCAAAACATTGTTTAGAGAAGCTTACAGCCTTTCTGATAGTTAAGAGAGACTTGACCATAAAACATGTTACCTACTTTGACATTAGTGAGGATAAGACAAGATGGCACGCGCTTCGTAACTGTAGAGCTCATGTCCGCGATGCTTTCAGACTGTAAAAAAGAAAAAAAAAAAAAAAAAAACACCATTTGATGACGCGAAATACGGGCAAACTTTAGATAAAAGATGTTGCACACTACTTTAATCACGCGAAATAACTAACACAACAAACAGTAACGACTTAGGCCTCACGGAACAGCGTACGCACGTGAGTTAACGAAAATTTCACACATGCTGATGACGCCCCTTCTTGTGTTTACTTCTTCCCTCTGCGCTTTAAAAACTTTACCGTTGAATATCTTATCCAAACACGAAGTCTCTGGTAGTTTAATACTTAAACCGCGAAGACTACAACGGAGTTAATAAGGATTCTACCGTTTTATTTTTTTGATTTTCATCGACTTAGTGGTAGAAATGCTATTTTTTCGTACTGTTTTGTCATTCATTGCGCGTGGTGTTTATTATTTGGAATTTCGAAACGGACAAGTTCAAGAATTGGCATCGTAGTTTTAAGGCAAATTGAGGTTTGGAGTCCACTGTTGTTCGTATTAAAGTTATTTTCATGTTTTTAACGCGCGCTCGAGATGTCATGGAGGAATGAAATATATCGACTGAGTAAAGCAAGCGCGCGATGCTCGAGGTAAGATTATAAACTAGGTTATCTTGACCCTATCTCAGGGGTGTTGGTGGTAATAGGTCGATTAGCTTGCATTCAATATCGCCCACCCGAGATCGAGAGTGAACTCCGGTTTATTCGTCAACAGGAACCAAGAGCAGTTAATTATCAATCACTTCTCGAGTACTCGTCGGTACTATTGATGATGTTTGACTGATATCGATTGTTAAATCAATGCTTATTTCTTTTGGGCGCTTTGAATGCGGAGGATCGACCAATACAATGATTCTTTTTCGACCACACTGCATATTCATATTTGTGTTGGTCCAGATTTAGAGTTGACAACTTGTCTCCTTGCCAGCCAGGAGACAAGTTGCCTGTATATGAAAAAAATTCCATCGGTGTAGATATTTAATAGGAGAAGAAAATCGTTTAAAGGGGAGAGAGGATTCATTACGGGTCAGATTTGTACTACTTATCTTTTACACGGAATAAGGAAAGACAGGATAATGAACTTGGCACATTTTTAACAGTTCCAGTGTTTAAATCTAATTTATAACTGTTATGCATTGTACACTAACTGTATGTAACATAACACTGGCTGCATCACTTAGCTTTGCCCTACCTGTACAAAATGATTCACTTAATGTACAAGAACACCTATACACAAGTCATGTACTTATCACATTAAAAGTTACCTACTGCTAATGATATGTTTCATTATACATGTGCAACTTTATAATGATATAATCTACTTGTAGTTAAATATTACATTTATTATGGTCTTAAACTGCTGTAGTGAAGTGACAGCATTCAATGTTTGTTTAATATTCTACACAGCTACAGTTATGCATAACAATTTAAAATCAGATATATTACAGGTTCATTTACCTACTGTTCATTTTGAATGTAATGTTCAATTCATTTAATTCAAGATCCAATACAGCATGATTAAATACATGCATGTCTCAGCTTTGGCTCCATGCACTTTACTTATACCTGCAAAACCAGTTACAATATTGCAAAGCTAACACGCTACATACACTAAAACTGATAAAAATTACTGAGCCACCCCCATCACTACTTTATTCTTCATGTGTAGGCAATGGCATAATATGTACAGTCATGTGGGACCTGGAAAGACAAGTAGTTGGAGGTTGGAAGACATTTGGAAGGTTTTGTAAACACAACTGGCATTCTCTTGGTAGATCATAAATTGGTAGCTCCTCCCCATAGTTCCACACCTTTAGCGCTGCTAGCTGCATGAGTCTTGGAACTTGTCCATCAGGTGTACTGGTAACTCCCTCAATTACTGTTGGGCTGAATGACCTTTGTCCCTCCAGTGCAGATGTTCGCTTGGCAGAAGCTTTCCAGTGAAGTTTAAGTTTGCGACTATCAGCTTTTAGTGACTGAATCATATCCAGTAAGTCATTGTTTACTTTCTTTTCTATCCAAGCTTTAGGGTAAACATCCTTTGCGGTAAGTGGCCCATGTGTGCTGTTTTCTCTAATCTTGTTTAAGTTCTTTCTTGCCTCTTGCAAAAAGTCAGTGGTGAGCATTTGGGCATATTCTTTCATTCTTTCTTCGTGAACTTCACGTTCGGCTTCTGTGGTCCTGGTGTTGGTTTTTCCACTGTATTATGACTTCAACTTTTCTTTAGCTTTTTTATTCAGTAGTTTCACACTGCATGTCATCCATGAGATTATGTGACTTACAACCCACTCATCATAACACACTGTGCAGAATGTTCTCAACAAGGGTGATTGAAGCCTGTTTTGATAACTCTGGCGTGTTATCATTAAGATACAGTTGCGAAAGGTTGAACTGTCTTTCTGCAAGAACATTGTTAACTGGAAGACTGAAAATGTGCTTGGCGTAGAACTCAAGCAGGTTTGGAGTGGCTTCTTTACTTATGAGTGAGCTCTGTTGTGATAAAGCCATTTCTTTGATCTCACATAGCAATTGGGGTTCCTTTAATTTCCAAAGAGTGGCCCATTTAATTAATCCAACTCTGTCCTTTGAGACCAATGTGAGAATGTGTTGTCCATGAACATGAAAGGGATTGTTCACCGACTTTTCTTTTTGATTTTCAGATCTGACTGGAATTCCAAGAAGCTTTAAAACCGAATGCCAGAAATGACTTTGGTATCTCTGATCAGCTACCATTCCAAACAACTTAGGAAAAGTTAACCACTCTGCTCCATGATCTTTGATTACTTTAAGTGCTTCTTGTAACATTGGCCTCTGCACTTGTTTGTGAAAATGTTCAATAGCTGCTGGGTCTTTCAATGACATCTTTACCAGTTGTGATGTTACAGGAAAATGTTCTGATGGAGACTTCAACATTTCACTTAAAGTTTCATAGTGCTTCAAAACAGTTGCTGGCCATAATTGTGCAAGGTAACCACTGGTAAAACCAAGTTCTGCATCACTAGCTTGGGATGTGTTCAGAGATGGAATGATGAACTTGTCAAGGAATTCAAACAAAAACTTGATTTCAACTTGAATCATAGGACTTGAGCTCATCTTAATGACATCTTGCCAAATAGTGTGGTGGCTATCTGATTTTGGCAATCTTTGAAGGAGATGCTCAGCAAGCTGTAGACAAGCTTTTCCATAATTAAGATACCACTGGAGAGTCTCATAGTAATATGTCCACCTTGTGTCAATGAATGTCTGAGGAAGGGATGGCTTTTTACTAAGAATACCTAGAGAAACATACATAACTTTTTATTGGCTTGGACACTCATGATGGAGCCAAGATATTTTATATAGCAATTGTCAAACATGGGGGTTACTCATGTCACCCCTTGCTCCTAACCCAGCCTGGCACATTCTTCTCAGCATGATGTTTAGTACATGTGGGTAGCATCCTACAAAGAACATTTCCTTTCCAAAAATTTTGGTGTTGTTTGCTAAGAGACCATTTACTTTTCCCTTTTGGGTAGAGGCATTGTCCCCAACCAACCCTGAAACATTGGTGATGTCATATTCATTTTTCACAACATGATAATCCACATCAGACTGGTGTTTTCCAGACCCGCTTGCTGTAAGGCTGTTTGCTAGGACATAAGCTTGAGGCTTGCTCTCTACAGGGCACCTGGTGTGAACACCCACTATGTGCCTCTCTTCTCCTCCCTTGTGGGAGTCATCGCTCCAGAGATGAAAATCGTACTTGGAGTTTGAAAAGCGCTTCCGTAAAATTAGTTTGTCTGCTTCACCTAAGAGAACATTCCAGTCAGAAAGTGTACTTGGGGAGACAACAAAGTTTGTTGGGGGGCTACAGTCAAACAGAATATTGAAAATCAGATGTAATGCTACAGGTGTCTTTAAGATAACAAAGATGCATGTTGCATGTATCTCACACAAGCCATAAACATCAAAGTTCTTTGGTTGTATCCATTGTTACCGTGTGCAAATGTCTCCACAAGGGAATATCCCTTTTTGACAAACTCATTGTTCCCCTGCAATTTCTTTTTCAGTTTTGAGGAAGCAGATCTTGTTCCCCTTAGCTTGTTGCCGACTTGTTTTTCTTTTTTTTCAGTAGACGTAAGTTTGTTTTGACACTTTTTCAGTTGAATTTGGAGCCTCAACGCGTCCTTTTTCGATTGGATGTTCTTTCTTTTTACAAATACTGAAATTATGGAACGGTGACATTTTAAATTAGTAAAATGTAACTCACGGATTTCACATGATAGAGTATGGAAACAAAGAATACAAAGTAAAAATGCCCGACTAGAAAATATAAATCTAGTAAAAAAATGGTTATCACAATTGTAAGGTTGAATAACTGAAACTATTACTATTACGTTTCCACGGCGGTCCATGTTCAGATAATTTTGTTCATCTTTGTTAGAACTTCCAAATTAAGCCTTAAAACTTCACTCATAAAACTCTCGATACTGTAGGACACTTAAAGATACGCGTCGTTATGATTTGCTGCCCGAAAAATTAACTTGCCTGTACATTTATTACTGACTATGCGGCCATATCGACTAATCTACCTGAACATTCGAGGGTTTTTTTTTTATTTTTCGGCTTCTGTTTGATGAGATTGTTATCCGTTTATGATTAATACCATTTAAAAGTGGTATCAACTACGATCGCGCAAGTTGCAACCGGCGAAATTTCAGAATGGGAATGAAAATCAGTCACCGTAATTTGTGGCTCAGACAATCTGCAGTAGTATTCGTAGACATTTACAAGTGTTTGCATTTCCATTCCCTCCCGAAAAACACTTGCCTAGACTGCGTCTTAGGGTTTTGACTGTTCCTTTCAGATTGGCGTTTTCGAATCTCAAACCCTTACACTCTCTCTCGAGTCGATCGAGTTTTTCTTCACTTAAAAAGCTGCATACTTGCACTGCAACGCTGCTTTTTTCTATTTCTTCGGAATAATTCGCATATTATCTCGGCTTCTTTTTGACTGGTGGCTCATTTTTGCAAGAAAATATGGCTGCCGTGAGCTTTTTTACGTGCCATTAGATCTCATCGTCGGCGAGTCGGCTGGCGATTTAATTAACATTAGAACATAGCTAGCAGAGTCGCGCAATCAAATTCATTATACGTAAGCGTGCTCAAAATCCCGATAGTGCACGCTGATAGCGTCAGCAAATCCGACTTCGCCAGAAATTATTTTTCGCGCGAGCGGCCATTGCTAGTGCGGGGAAAAATAATACATTTCGCGACAATAATGGATACAAACAGAAACTCGGCCTGCTAGTCCGAAAACGAAGACAATGTTTCGACCTTTTCCCATGGGCTAGAGTTCTTAAATGAGGCAGAAAAAGAGAAAAACAAAGGAAAAGGAGACTCGGCATCAGCGCCGTCACGATTCGCTTCAACTGATATTGTTGTCCGTTTTTCGCGTCGCATTTGATGCACAATTCCACCGGCTATGTTCTAAAACGAAAGAAGCGTAAGAGTTGCCCGAGGCGATAGCCGAGGGCAACTCTTGCTTCTTGAGTGCTCTCCAAACTTCCCACGTGCTCCGTAACTCGATAGTGCACGCTAAAGCATGAACCAATTGTTAAAAAATCTATAACTTTCATTTAAACAACTCACGGCACGAGCCCGCGTTCTTTTTCTCAAGTAGTGTTGCAAAGTAATGTAATCCGCGCATGTCTAAGATTTTCATGGGGTTACGGTTTCCATGGGTGGGGTACCTTTCCGTGAGGCCTAAACGTTCTCCTCATCCTCGGAGACCCAGGGGCTGTGAGTCGATTTAACAATTGGTTCATGCTTTAGCGTGCACTATCGAGTTATGGAGCACGCGTGAAGTTTCGAGAGCACGAAAGAAGCGTAAGAGTTGCCCGAGGCGATAGCCGAGGGCAACTCTAGCTTCTTGAGTGCTCTCCAAACTTCCCACGTGCTCCATAACTCGATAGTGCACAGCTGAAAGCATGAACCAATTGTTTTAGAACATAGCCGGTGGAATTGTGCATCAAATGCGACGCGAAAAACGGACAACAATATCAGTTGAAGCGAATCGTGACGGCGCTGATACCGAGTCTCCTTTTCCTTTGTTTTTCTCTTTTTCTGCCTCATTTAAGAACTCTAGCCCATGGGAAAAGGTCGAAACATTGTCTTCGTTTTCGGACTAGCAGGCCGAGTTTCTGTTTGTATCCATTATTGTCGCGAAATGTATTATTTTTTCCCCGCACTAGCAATGGTCGCTCGCTCGAAAAAAAAAAAAATTCTGGCGAAGTCGGATTTGCTGACGCTATCAGCGTACACTGTCGGGATTTTGAGCACGCTTACGTATAACGAATTTGATTGCGCGACTCTGCTAGCTATGTTCTAATTAACAAATGGTAAACACCACAGGAATTCTGTGGTCTAAACAAACCAATATGGCGTCCCTAGCGTGACACATTGTCGTTGACCTCGAACACTTCAAGAGCTAAGATAGCGACTCTAGCTTCTTGAGTGCTTAGCAAACCTCCCAAGTGCATCCATAACTCAATAGTGTACGCTGTGGTGTTTACCATTTGTTTTATAACATAACATTGATACATTGTAGCTAAAGAGTTCCCGTTTATTTAACAAATCTTACGTGACCAGAAAAAACAAGCGCGCGCGGAAAAAGAGTCTTTGCATTTGCTCACGTCAGCAGCGTACACCCTGGGCAAATGGGGGACGCTAAATTGACCAATCAGAGCGCGCGCTTTACTTTGGTTATGTTATAATTCAAGTTAGGGCAGAAGAGCCCCTGGGGACATGTCTTACAAGACTAGTTCAAACGGCCGCACTCGTTCTGGCATCTGATTGGTGCCAGAAAATCTTTGTGTTTTTCTGCCCAATCAGAGTGAAGTGTGCTTTAGAGTCCTTTCGTGTGTTTTAACACGGATATATACAAGAAGCTTGGTTCCTCGCCATGTTTGTTTGGGCCGTGTGGCGGAGATTTGCACGAGCTGAAAAGTTTCAGTTTCAGCACACAATGTAAGAGAAATCGATCAGATTGTCCGCAAAAATCTCACCAGAAATTATACTGAATACTTTCGCAGGTATCACAAGAGAACGTGTTTAAAAGTTTGCGAGGTTCGTATAAAACACGATGGTTGCAGGCGCTGATACGTCGCTTTAAACGAACGAGATGTAAGCTTAAATCTTTCTAAATTTTTTGTATAATTTGCTGTGACTGAAACTTTGCCAATCCTGTAAAGTTATTTCGTCGCACGGGCCACGCAGGTATGTCGAGCAACTGGCGCTTACGTAGCTTTCTATGCGTGCCAAAATCTAATCTTCGCTTTGTAGTAAAGTCTTTCATAAATTATATGGCCAAGGTTGTAGAGAACGTTAAGTTCGTGGACGACCTCCAACAGGCGCTAGAGAAAGCTTAGCTATGTTTCCGATTAGCTAATTAAAATCTGAACAAAACTTTATTATCAAGGACATCGTGGGAAGGAGAGATGTTTTCAGACAGTTACCGAAGGGGTTTGGAAAGAGCTTAATCTTTCAACTGCTGCCTGGAGTGTTCAAATTCTTGAACACGGATTCTCTTCTAGTCCCTTGGTCATTGTCATTTCACCTCTTTTGTCGATTGTTGAAGACCAAGTTAAGTACCTTTGATCATTGGGAATCGATGCTGCTTTCATTGGGGAAAACAAAACCAAAGACAAAGAAATATCGGATGGAAAGGGCTGGTTTGCTTTATTGTAAATGTCACCTTAGCACAGGATCATCTACTCACATCTAATAAACAAAAGTTTCCACGCTTAGCTTTTCTTTTTAGATTAGATTAGATTTTGGCGCGCACAGAAAGCTGCGTAAGCGCCAGTTGTTCGACATACCTGCGTGGCCCGTGTGACGAAATAACTTTACAGGATTGGCAAAGCTTCAGTCACAGCAAATTATACAAAAAATCTAGAGATTTCAGCTTACATCTCGTTCGTTTAAAGCGACATATCAACGCCTGCAACCATCATGTTTTATACAAACCTCGCAAACTTTTAAACACGTTCCCTTGTGATACCTGCAAAAGTATTCAGTATAATTTCCGGTGAGATTTTTGCCGACAATCTGATCGATTTCTCTCACATTGTGTGCTGAAACTGAAACTTTTCACCTCGAGCAAATCTCCGTCGCACAGCCCAAACCAACATGGCGAGGAACTGAGCTTCTTGTATATATCCGTGTTAAAACACACGAAAGGACTCTAAAGCACACTTCACTCTGATTGGGCAGAAAAACACAAAGATTTTCTGGCACCAATCAGATGCCAGAACGACTGCGACCGTTTGAACTAGTCTTGTTAGACAATGTCCTCAGGGGCTCTTCTGCCCTAACTTGAAATCGACTCACAGCCCCTGGATCTCCGAGGATGGGTCAACACTCGCTTGACACTTAGTCAACACTTGGTCGATAGTTGGTCCACACCCGGTTGAAAGTTGGTTGACACTTGCTCAGTAGACTTGGTCAAGATTCGGTTGAGACAATCGATAGTCAATAATCTCAGCTGATATTATGTCAATAATAGATAAGTGAAACAATTGAATAGGAATCAAAGAGTGTACATCACTAACATGACAGTCAAACACTAAAAGAAAGAGTGTGCATCACTAACATAACAATCAAAAATTAAAAAGAGATCGAGAGTATACCTCACTAAAGCAACAATAATACACAAAACAACACTTGGAGAAAGACCAGGAAAATTGAGTAGCTAATTAGTGCATTTTTGGCAATGGATATCAAGGATGACCAATAGAGAATTGAACCCTGATTAATCTTATTTGTCATATTTTTTAATTGTTCATCTCAGCATTTTTATTTTAAATACATAAATTACAGTTTATCAAAAGTTTCATAAGTTTCAAATGCCATAAACCTCACTACAGTTTATTGCTTTGCTGCTTTCTGGAGTGCAGCTAACCCTGCTTTCTTTAAAAAAGTGTCATTCACTTCCAGTATATACAGAAATGTGCTGTAATGTGCAGAGACAAGTTGTCCATAAGTCTTCATTACTGCTAACAACATTTTGGCAAACTTTAGAGACTTTGAAAGGTGAGGAGATTGTAGTTCTAACACTCTAGCAAAGATACTGAACAAATTGCCACTGAATTCTGGTTTTGAGTCAACCATTGTCTGTACAACAGAGACAGTATTCTCTGACCATGTGAAAAGATGACCCTGATGATCCGTCCTGATTGCAAATGTAAGTTCCAACAAATGAATTTTTGTATCTTCAGTGAAACATTCCTTGACTATTTTATTGATAATATCAACTTGTGGAGTGTTTAAATTTGACTCTTGAATAAGTTTTACAGCAACACCATCACAAAATGCTCTTGAATGTTTTTTTGAAAACAGGGTCACAGCCATAAAAAGAGCTCTTGAGGCAGCATGCTCTAATTCTTGTATTTTGGGAAGAAGACATTGAGAGGCAAAAACACATGCATTACCAAAGCTTGGGTCTACTTTCAAGTTAACAAATTTTGTACACAGAGAAATAGCAGTGGATTCTTGCAAGCCTTTAAGGTGCAAATGGGTGCAGATATATTCTACTTCATGACAGCTGCACATTGAAAACACATCAAGCTCGTTGCAAGAATAGTAATTCTCTTCTTTCGCCTCCAGGTTGGTAAGGAAGTTTTTTAAAGCAGAGATTTTTGGCTGAAGAGCATCAGAGAGTTTAGAATCAGCTGTAGCCTTGTTATCAGGGATCAAGTGTTCTGGAATATCCTCTGCCTCCATGTTCAAGTGTTCCGGGGGTGGAGGCACCTTGAAGTCTGGATCTTTAGCTATTCTATCTGTGTGGTGTTCAGAACTTTCATTAACATTAATTATTTCAATATCACTGTCATAGAAATCACTAGGAGCTTGTAAATAAGTCTCAAGTAGTTTTGTATCAGTTTTTGAATCAACATCATCTGCACAAATGTTTGTCACATCAACCATGTCTACATCATCTTGATCAATAACTTGACAGTCTCTGTGTAAAGCAGGATGGTTTTCTGACATACTCTTTTTTTCTTTCTTTATCTCGTTAACTTGCTTTTGGTTCAACCAAGGAATGCTTCGCGAAGATTCAGCCATTTGTTTATTCTTGACAAGTTCATCAATCCTAGATTTTGATTCTTCCGTAATGCAATTAAAATAGAAATCGTCGAAGCCTTCTCCATCACCTTGGTCAGAGCAGCCGGCTTTTTCCCTTTGGACTCTCTTCAAATCATTCACTTTTGACTGGAGAATATTAACATACGTAACACGCCAACCTTTCAACTCTTTTATTTCTTTTAGAGAGTCAACCAACTTCTCCAAAGATTCCGAAGGTAACACACTACTTTCATGTAAAATAAACGCCAGAATATTCCTTTGCATGTTCAATGGAAGAAGTAGAAATTTGAGTTTGAAAAAGAGTTTATCATTCAACACCACAGGAAAATTGCCCGCAAGGTGATTAATGAAATCGGTCCAATTCGGAGGAATGTCAGATAACCTATTACTTGACAACTTTTTCTGGAGCCAAAATCGTGCTGCTTGAACTGGTGAGAATTCTGAATTCAAAGCTGCAAATATTCCATGCCATTCACTTGGAAATGATGAAATAAGTGTATTTAGGAGGTTTACAGGAGGAAAATCAGCGAATTCTGCTTTGTGAGTTGAGTTTCCAGCTTTATCCGCCATCTTAAAATTGTTGTGGTCGTAACAAGCTGGATCTAGCGCGCAATCGAGGTTGAGTTCCAGCTTCCTGTGGGAGGAGTGAAATGTTCACTTCCTGATCATTAGTGCTTGCTCGCATCGTTTACCACAAAGTTCGTCTGCCAACTTTACCCACATTCATTACCTAAATATGCCATCAAGGAGGTAATTATTAGTATAACCGCCGTTAGATATATATTTTAGTCGTGTTCTCTAACGAAATGCTGTGGTGTTTGCTCGTTATTCTAGATGGTTTCACTCTGACATATCGGGCTTCGATGCCGAAAAGTTGTTGTTAGAGCGAGGATTTGATGGCAGCTATCTTGTCCGGCCCAGCAAAAGCAATCCTGGTGATTTTACTTTGTCGGTGCGGTAAGTATTCATTTCTTAATGATAGAAAGGGAGTTTGTATGAATTGGCGAGTAGGCATGGATAAATTTCTGGCCCAAAGCAGAGGTGTATAATAGTGAAATAAAGACCCCATTGACGATTCGATCTAGGAAGCTTGATGCCGCAGCCATATTTGAGCTCACTACCTTACTGTGCTAACACGACAGGGAAGAAGCGTTTATCACTCGTTAGATGAATCCTATCTAAGTTTCTAGGTTAAAGTAGATCCTTTTAACAATGTTTTCAATAGTAATTATGCGTGCCCTAACGCAGGAGTTGTGGGCGAATATTTTACTGCATTTGCATTTTGCAAGCACGATGAAAAATTTGAATGTTAATCGTGTTCTATCTACCCACTATCTCAGATAATAAGCCGCTGTGTTATTTGAATCTTGTTTTAAAAATTCATGAACGAAGCTTCAAATTATCTGATCCAACAGTTCTTGTGGTGAAAACCGGTCTGAAATTCAGCCGTCTTCCATGACAGGTCGGTAATGCGGCTGACAGCTCTTAAGAGAACTGGAAACATTAGAAAACCCACGCATTTCTACAGATGTCACACGGAATTTTTCACTTCGTTACGAATAGTGCATCTGTTTTTGTTACAGTTTAAAATATTATCTCATCTTTAGCTACTCTATTTGAAAACTGAAACATCTCCCGTGTAAGCAGATTATTGTTGTACCGTCTATAAGCTACGGTCGTGTGAGCCATTTGTTTTAGAAAAAAAGAGACGTACGTTTTGCTGGAGGAATGTATTTTGTAGAAATTTGAAAAACAATTGACTCAATTTACAAAAGACAGTGAAAGTGAAATTGGATGAAAGTCAAAACACACCATGTTGTCAGAACATTTTGTCAAGTTATTCTCAAGTCATTCCATGTTTTGAAGATGTAAACATGTACTTTTAATTAGCTTTAGGAAGAATAAATTAAATCATTATGCAGATCTCCTTTACACATTTGCACGAGAGATAAGAAATGACAGTTGTGAGGAGAATCGAAAGGGTTACTCTTCACTTTTAATGAGGATAATGCTCCCACGCTGGACTTTGCCAAACGGCTCATAGAGGTCAGGGGAAGAGTGTGTGGAAAATGCTATAATGTTGACTTATGAAAGCTTTAGCTTACCTTTACTTGGTTCAAGACAAAAATTCCTAGGGTTAGATATTATGTAAGTAGGTTTACATGGCCTTAATTTTTTGAAGGTTAAATTGTGTTCACCTGGCAAGCTTTTAACATGATTGTTTGGATAAAAAATGTTGGGTTGGAATTTCTATTTCCTGCACCTTGTAATCTGATATTTTAAGGCTACGAGCCTAAGGGTAATGTTATATTCTAAGAATATGAACTCTAGGGAAGTCCTTTTATCATATGCATCTAGGAAAATGATGTCAGATACAAAATTCATTTGAAAAATTGACACAATTCCATGCCTAAGGGAATGACTCTAAGTTTGGGAACAACTTTGTGACATGTCAAAACAATTTGTATGTTTTTGCAGTAAGTTTGGATGGAAGTCTTTCTAGAAGTAGAAATTTTCTTCTAGTGAGTATTTCTGAAATGGTTTATATCATTTCTACTTCTTCAAAAACTTATTATGCTATCATTTGGGACCTCAGTTTTCAAAATAAGCTCAGGATTACAGAGCTTCATACTGTGGATGCATTGAACGATACAGTGCAGGTTACACATTTCAAATGCCGTGTCCAATTTTCAGGAGCAAATTAGTCTGCAAGGCATGACATGAAGAAGAGTTAGAACATGTTAACAACATGCAAGGCTATTTTTTTCATTTTTTGGTCTATTGGCTGGCCAGAAATGGGAAAGTCATGCCATACATCTTATAACCTATTTGTACTGACCAGCAAACATGTCTAGTGAGAACTGAAAAATTGAATTTTCCACCAATTTCCAAGTAATCACCAGCTTGTATTTTTATTTTGAATGCAAAAGCTTGTCTCTGGAATGGCACCACAAAAGTGATCAAATGTCTTTGTATTGGTTTTGGGAAGCAATATTTTCCAAAATAAGGGAATTTTTCAATATTGGTTTCATTTGACTTGTCAACTAAGCAAGTGATGTGTTAAATCACACAGAATGCATAGACTAGTCAAGCTTTCCTTGCTTTACGTTGAGGTGCATGTACAGTGTATTGTATCTTCACAAAGCTTTGTTGCTCACCTTGAAAAATGTATGATATTCTCACATCACTTGACCATAATAGTAATCATATCTGATCAGCATTTAGAAAACACTTAATGAATAGAAATTCAACGAATACAGCTTTCCTTAAATATTTTTCCTTAAGTTTTTTCTTTATTCTTGATGACTTGTCTTGATGAACCTTTTCTCTGGTTTGAGTTTTTAGAAGCTTAATTTTCTCATTTCAAACACTTGAGTGAGAATATGATGTGGGCTCAGTATACTTTTTTTAGAATGATGTTGAGAATGGTTTATTGAAAATTAATTAGACCTTAAACATTTTTACAGCAAAGCTAAATCAATTCTTCCTTATTCTGTGGATTTATATGCAGTAGTTGTTGCCACGAGCCCCTAGTTGTTTATGGTACCCCTGGTAATTAATGAACCATAGCACAATCAAGCCTGTATCAATGGGCACCGTATTAAGCAGTCAGTTGTTAAAGTCCTGAAATTCTTTCACCTTAAACACTGTTAGTAATTTTCACTGCCAGTAAGCCATCATCTTTATTAATATATTAAGTGGTCATGGTCCCAATGACCTTTTTGTATTGTCTTCCACCTGTATTGAACAGTCACTTATGGCAGAACCACTCAAATAAAACTAAGAACAAGCTTCAAGGTATACTTAACCCATGATCATGTCCTGAAATCAATGCTAGTAGTATTTTTCAGTAAGGTTTTGTACATTAGTGGTCAATTATGGTATAAAATGGTGTTTTTATCATTTTTTACGATAGACCCTAATCTGTCAAACCTGTATTAAGTGTTCAACGTGTATTTTTTTTCCATAGGAGAGATGGTGAGGTGACGCATATAAAGATACAGAACACAGGAGATTTTTATGACTTATATGGAGGGGAAAAGTTTGCCACCTTGTCAGAATTGATCCAGTTTTATACAGAAAATCCTGGGCAGCTGCGAGAAAAGAATGGTCTGGTCATTGAAATGAAATTTCCTCTTAACTCCACAGATCCAACAACAGAAAGGTAAGACTCATTGTTATTAAAGTTAAGTGTTGGTGCTGTTTTCAACTGTTCATGGGGCTATAAGGTCAGGCCAGAAGGCAATGCATAGATCCACAGATTTGGGGATGCTCTATATTTCGCATGTTACTGAAAGTACATTGTGAAGTTCCATGTATATATAACTTGGGACCAAAAACCTATTCAGCACAAAGTCATTTGCACCTGAATAAGAACCTTTATTCATAATATATGAATCAAATGCTTTTTCCACAGGTTTCACCCATTGGGATTGCTATAAATAAACTAAAATTGTTACTTATTGGGAGCATTTAATCTACCTTTTCTATCACTGATAGCTTTAATTTTTACAACCAAAATGCCAAATTAAGTATAGCTTGAATAATTGCATCAATTTTTGGGTTCATACAGATTCTTTTATTTTTGAAAAAATAGGGAAATTTGTAAGATAACTTTCAAGACCCTGAGAGAAAGAATGAGAAATAGAGAAAAAGAATGGAAAACCAGAACAAACTGAAGGGGTTTTAAACTCTTTTTTTTGTTTGGTTTGGTTTTTGTTTGTTTTTTGTGGTAACAAACAAGAAGTTCTTAGTTACAGAGAGATGTCTCTCTGAAGTAGTAGAAAGTGATATGCAAATGGATTGTAGTATAAATGTTCCATGTGCACAAAAAAAAAATTATTAATTTTTCAATTTTGGGATAAACACTTGACAGTAGTATTTTGCTTAGGCCTTGTGATTACTAATGATAATGTTGAGTCTGAAAGTTGAAAATAAAAGTTGGAAAAAGATTCAAAGTTTGAAATGAAAAAGTAGCAACAAACCATGAAAATATTGTGTACATACATACATACATACCTACATACATACATACGTACATATGTACATTAGTTGACCACTCCCCATGGCGGCATTTCAGGGCTAATTCCCACCTATCCCACCCAAGGGGAGGACATCCACAACACAGTAATCTCGTCCGTGGGAAATTAACGTCTCCTACCCCTAACCCTGCAGGAGACGGGGCCCATGGTTTATTCGTCCTTATCCAAGAAGACTAGAATATCTATCCATTTCTTGATTATAGAAAGGTAGCAAATTCTCCTCACTAATTTTAAGACCATGAGTACCGGTCTGGCCAGGGCTCGAACCCTCGACCTCCCGCACAACACAATCCAGTGCTCTAACCAATTGAGCTAACTGGGAGGCGGTTAGCTCAATTGTGTCAATCTAACATCAGTTTCTGTTTTCACCAGATGGTTTCATGGCCATATGTCTGGTAAGGAGGCCGAGACCATGATGTTGGATAAAGGTAAAAATGGAAGCTTTCTGGTAAGAGAAAGCCAAAGCAAGCCAGGAGACTTTGTTCTCACTGTCAGGTGAGTTACATGAGGGACTATCTGATTCTCTGAAAGAAGTATACTGGGGCACTGTGGGTGATAGCCAATTTGGTTGCAGGATTTTGTACCATATCATTACAACTTCAACACGGACAATTAGTGTGTAATTCATTAAGTATTCCAGTTTTAATTGACACATGCACAACGAGGCACTAGAATTACCGAGAGATACTGGACACCCTTTAGTATCCTAGCGATCGTTTGCAGATTCATCGAAACAAGTTGACAGGCATTCTCGATCGCAAACCTGTTGTGATCACTTAAGCGAAAGGCACAGTTGACGAAAAATGAGATATCGCTTTCAAAAACTGTTGGCTTCAAAGCTGAAGCAATCGATGAAGAAGGAGTTTGGTGTGCGTGCACTGTTAAAGAAGTGAACAATAATTTTGCAATCGTGTCCTTTGACAGCTGGAATGCGGAGTGGAATCGCCGCGTCTGTGATCCAATAGAGATCAGGGATCAAACATTCAGTTCGTTTCTCCACGTTTGGCTACCAAAACAAAATGGAATTGAGCTATAAATCAAAACAAACGGTACAAGATATCAAAATAAAAAAGACTAGTAAATAAGCACCCCTTACCTGCATAAAATTCTCTTCAGTGAACAATGTCTTCACTTTAGGAAGACCGACTTTTACTTGTAAATATCACCAAAGCTTTTGTAAGCAAAAAGTTCAAATTACGGTTCGCTTTCATTTCAGGCGTAAATTTGCATAATCTTTCATGGATGAAATCTTTACGAGTTTCAAAGATCAAAACCATTTACTAAACTGCTCGTTGAACTGTAACACGCTTCCACTTAGCTAACAAAGCTTTCCAGATTTAGCATAGTTCGCTGCTACGAGGATCGAATTATTTTTACTGAATCTGTCACGCAATCCCAGACTTTTCTAGAATTATCCATAATCTGTAATATTCCAGAAACTTCTTTCATGTGACTCAGTAGTTTCCAAAAATAGTACAACTTGTAATGCGCTATAAATAGTAATAGAACATTCTAGATAACTAAAGTAAAGGTATAAAAGCTGGCTTGTGAGAAGTACAAAAGAGATTTGCCTGAGGACTTACCCTCGTGGCTTGCTAACTGAAGTTGAGAAAGAAGCTATTATATGACGAGGCTATGACCTTTTGATCTTGCGATATCCGGAGATAAGAAAGAGAAGAAAAAGACGATAGCTGAGAAGGGAAGAAGATAAAGAATACACGGTTCACTATGAAGTCCTCCGGAAGAGTTTGTGTACAAGGAAAGAATGCGATAAATCAAGAAAGCCAAGCGCTGTGGTCTTCAGTCGGCGGATGTTAAAATTGGAAGTTGATCAAGACGATGAACACTTACACGGCATGAAGGATTGTAAGCCTGCTTTATGAACTGCTTAACTTAATCTTTAACCCAAGTAAATTGACAATGTAAAACTAATTGAATAATAGTTGAAATGGGTAACTGCTTGTTGTTACATTTTTGTTGCGTGCCATATATGTACTCGGGAGTCTATTTTCATATATGCTTTGTTAGCGGACATTTGTTGGTCATTCGTGCACGTAACATCGCTTAGAATTTCTTGATCTATCCTAAGTTTCCCACACCGCATCCAAACAGGTTTTACTACACAACTTCCATCAAAGACTCCCAGTGAAACGTGACGTAAAATACGTCACGCATTACTAGGTAACAGAGCTCATACATATGCATGAACCCCACTTGAGTGGGGTTCGCAGAATTACACACTTTCTCTGTGCTGAAGTCATCAAGTGATTGGTTAATTTGTACCATGTGGTACAAAATGTTTTTGCCTGATTGGCTACAGTACCCCTAAAAAGTAAATTGACAGTCTTAACTCAAACTCAACTCGAGATACTTAAAACTGTAGAGGATCAAGAATTGAGGATTGTGACTCACAGTTCAATCAACTGGCAGATAAAAATGTAAACAAGCATATTTTCACTGAAAAATTTTACACCTTAACATTTGAAAGACATTTTACATCACAATGGGATTGATGAAAATGGGGAAATATTTTTCAGTTGTGTAATGCATTAATAATCCCTGTGATCAAGTAATGCCATAATTTGGGTTATCTACTTTATTAATATGCTTCCCCTTGAACACTCCCCACATTGAACACTGCAGATGGAAGCAAAATAATCAATTATTCATTTCTCTTAGTGACGAAAAAGAAGATGGTGAGCTTAGTTTTAGTTATTAGCAATTGAAGTTAAATTCAAGGTCAAGGTGTGACACTAACTTTTCAACTTAAGTACTAGCCAAGTGGCTGGTGGCAATTTAGATGTTACAACAATTTCAGTTTGTTTACTAGCCAAACTGGCCAGTGGAAACCAAAAACCACAATCCAAAACTGAATTTCTACTAGTCTGTGGCTAGTTGGCTACCATTGGTGTCAAGCCCTGAAGGTTGCTTTAAATTTGCTGTTAAGTTGAGGTGGAAACCATAGGTTACAATAAACAGTTTGAACAAGAGGAAGGCTCATTTGGCAATATTTGGCACCAATCATCTTATTGATAGTGGTTTATTAAAATTGAGCAGTAATGGAAACTACCATGATCCCTCAGAACCCTTTACACTTTAATATCAGTATGCATATTCTCCATACTATTCTCCATTGCATAAGTTAAGGTCACAAGAATAAAGGAAATGATTTTGTTCTCACATTCTTGATTTATGATAATTATTACATGGATTTTTTTCTTTTTTTCAATATGTAGACTGGAAGACAAAATCACTCATGTCATGATCCGCCATCATACGGACGGGAAGTATGATGTTGGCGGTGGAGAGAAATTTGAAGATTTGACAGATCTTGTGGAACACTACAAAAAAAACCCTATGGTCGAAAAATCTGGCACTGTTGTGCAGCTTAAAACAGTAAGAAGCTGTGATATTTTTTAATCTTTTGCCATCTGTGTTATTGAATCCCTTTCAATCTTCTCTCCATTAAAGGTATCCTAGCTTATTTGTACTTTCTTTTAATTTCTCTACATTTAGTGGTAAATTAGCTTGAACAGTGTACTGCATAGCTAGTAAATTTGTGCAATAGATTTGAATTTTGCCAGTGCATTTTGTATTCCCCTTCTGCACATGATGAAGTGTGTACCCTCTGGACATGACAGAGGGAAATTCCCTCTATACAACATTTGAATCACTATGAGTCATTACTGAAAATGTCATTGGATAACTGTTTTATGCATAAGGTGGGAATTATTGATATAATGTATACTACGTACGATGCTTGATCCTCACAGTAGAGATCGCTATTTATGCAATAGTGAAAATCAGACCTGAAAAAAATCAGGCCTGTACGGGATTCGAACCACTGACCTCTGCGATACTAGTGCAACGCTCTACCAATTGAACTAACAAGCCAACTGGGACCAGGCCGTTAAGTTGATTCGTAATAAACCTGTGATGATAAATCAAATACGATGAATATATGAAGTTCATAATTATGTAAAACACTTGTTCATTGAGTAAAGTATTGCTATTATGGGGAGGAAATTCATATTAAACATTTTGTGGAGTAAACACCCCCCCCCTTGCTTGATTTTAACTACAACAAACATGGCAGAGATTCCTACCACATTGATGTGCTACTAACTATGGGTTGGGTCTTCAATTACGAGTGGAATTTTCAGTTCAACCCTCAGTTAGGGAACATCACCAGAGACAACAGATGAGCATCCTCCACTGAAATCATGTGTATATGGTCCTAAATTTTGATTTTATTGTCTTTCAGCCATTTAACAACACAAGAATTAATGCTGCAGCAATTGAGGATCGAGTCAAAGTTTTACAAAAGGAGAACAAAAATGTGTCTGGAAAAGCTGGATTTTATGAGGAGTTTGAAGTAAGCTTTTTTTCTAAATCTAAATCTAAATATCGTTATGTCGGCAAAATCGTTTAAGACATCACGCCAACTCTAAGATAATAATAAGTGAAACTATACTAAATATACAACACTATTAAAAACTATTAAAAATTATTAAAAACTATTAAAACTACCGATAAATAAATTTAAGTTAGTTTTCTTTTAAAAGTATGTGGGGATTGACTGGAAACAATTTCTTTTGGGAGTTTGTTCCATTCAGTTATTGTCCTGGGGAAAAAAGAAAATCTAAAAATATCTTTATGTCCTTTCGGTACACTGAATTTAAAATCATGGCTTCCTTGGGTTCTCCTTTCTTTGTTTGTCATCAAATAATCCCCCCAATACCCATCTAGGAGGCCGTGGCACATCTTGTACATAGTGGAGAGCCTTGCATGTCTTCTCATTGTTTCAAGTGTGTCCCACTGTAGGTCTTTCAGCATTTCCGTCACACTCGTTGTTCAATCGTAATTTCCAGTGACAAAGTGGGCTGCTTTCCGCTGTACCCTTTCTAGAGCCGCTCTAGCTTTCTGGTAATGAGGGTCCCATGCGCTACAGGCATACTGGAGTTTTGGCCTCACAAGTGTCATATCCACGGTTTCCTTCACTTATCTTGGACAATTCCACAGGTTTTGCTTGATAAGTCCCAGGACCTTATTTGCCCTAGATGTGATTGTTTCAATGTGTGGTGACCACCTCATTTTGTTATCGAGCATTACCCCCAGATAAGGGTGAGATTCCACTTCTTCTAGGATTTGTCCACAGAATACGTATTCTCGCTTTGTTGGATCTCTCTTGGTTGTAAAACACATGATCTTACACTTTGAAGGATTAAATTCCATCTTCCACGTTTGTTGCCAGTCTTCTAATATATACAAGTCCTCTTGGAGATCGGCTGTGTCTTCATCACAACAAATTGTCCCATATAACAATGCATCGTCAGCAAAAAGTCTAACAGTAGATTTAAGAGTATCAGGTAAGTCATTTATATACATTAAGAACAGTAGCGGTCCTAAGACTGTTCCTTGGGGAACACCAGATGTCGTAACTACAGGGGCAGATGATGCCCCCTCAATTACCACTGATTGGGTACGCTGTGTTATGAACGATTCAAACCAGTTAAGTAGTGGGCCAGGAATTCCGTAATAATCAAGTTTCTTCAAGAGTAGGCGATGGGGAACTTTGTTGAATGCTTTTGAAAAATCAAGGATTGCAGCGTGAATTGTTTTGTTAGACTGGATAGCACTTGCTATGTCATGAATGGTACATATGAGCTGTGTTTCTGTTGATCGTTTCGCTCTAAAGCCATGTTGACAATCAGTGAGCGCCCTATATCGTGAAAGATGCTTCATAACATGGCTATGTACAATATGCTCAAGTACCTTTGATGCAATGCAGGTAAGTGACATGGGCCTATAATTTGAAGGATCCGATTTCTTTCCTTTCTTGTGAATAGCGCATACGTTGGCGTGTTTCCATTGGATAGGCACAGTTCTGGTATGAATACAATCTTAATATAATATGTCAGTAAGGACCTGTGATATTTCATAGGCATTTTCCTTTAAAAACCAGGGTGGAATTCCATCTGGGCCATACGCTTTATCTACCTTCAACTTGCCAAGTTGCTTTTCAACTCCATGGGTTGTGATTTTTATTGTTCCAATAGTCAGGATAGGGCTTTTGCCAAGGTCTGGGATATTCTCTGCTTCTTCGTTGTTGAAAACACTGGAGAACTGGTTATTTAGCACTTTGGCCTTAGCTCTCGGTTCGATAAACATTTCATTTCTAACTTTGAGGTCCTAGGTATCTGTACCCTCTTTTCCTAGTTTTTTAATGTGTTTTATGGAATCATGGAGAAAGTCAGAAAGATAATTGTTCCTGGACTCATTCAAGTTCTTGTGTAATTGTTTCCTGACTAATTTAAATTTATTCCAATTGGATTGGTTTCCAGATTTCTTTGCTCTGTTGTATAGCCTTTGCTTTTTCCTTGTCTGTCTTCTCAGGCTACGATTAAACTACAGTAGGTTATAGCGTGAGGTAGTAAACTTGTGTGGTATACAGGAGTCCATAATTCCTGTGAGCCTTTGTTGAAATATATTTCACCTTGTGTCTACGGATTCTTTCTTTATACGGGTGGTATCTGCCCTTTTCCTCATATAAATCTTTCGTCTCACTGGCTTTTTCTTTCTACATGCCAGGTTCACTTCAAAAAGAACCATATCTTGATCGTTTATTCCCGGGATTACCCTAACATTGTTAATGATATTGACATTATTTGTCAACACCAGATCGAGAATGTTATCATATCTAGTAGGTTCCTTTACTAGTTGGGTAAGTCCATATTCATCGATGATTTCAAATAACTGTTCAGAATTGAAGGAGCAATATGTCAGTTTAAGGTCGTTCCATTTAAGGTCCGGGGCATTGAAATCTCCCGCCACAATTACATTGCTAGTATTTAATCTATCGCCTAATTTGAATAAAGATGAATCAAATTCAACAATTTATATAATATAAGCAAGGGCTGCGAGATCGTTTGCTTCGCTTGGCGTAGATAATGAGACAGGCTTTGTTGTTGTTGTGTTCCTCAGGGACGAAAAGAGCTTTGTTGTTTGTTTCTCTGGGAGTGTCGCTCCTTTTGTTTTCCTGTTTTTTCTTGACATTGGTAACAAATTCTGTTGGGAGAAGTGTTGTATATTGATAATTTTAATCTCTTCTCTACACAGGTTCTTCAGAAGCAGGAAAGCAAACACCTTTACAGTAGAAAAGAAGGAGAACGGCCTGACAACAAAGCAAAGAACAGATACAAGAACATTCTACCATGTGAGCTCTTTGTAATAACTTAATAGGTGTGAGGACCATGCTGGTAAATACTGGCCTAACATTGTGGTAGTGCACACCAAGCATAGCAAGGTCCATTAAAATATGACAGAAGGCAATTATGCCTTCTCCAATATGGCTTAAGCAAGTGAGGCTTTTTCAAATTTAAATTCACAGATCATGACCATTTCTGTGTATAAACTGTCCACTTGACAGAAGCACGACCAAGTTAGAAACAATCAGAACACTAAGTTAACGTGGAAAGGTTTTGGCTTTTTAAATGTATTGTCATGGATTTTAGAAGTATTTTATTGGAATTTTTTTTTCAAAATATGGTTATATGGTTTACTCGGTTTTTTAATTGCATGATGCTATTAAAGGAATTCTTCATGTTAATTCTCCTTACTGTCCAATATACATTAAATTTTTAATCTTGTCTGCTCTGAGAATTTGGTATTGAATCAAATATTTATCCACCTATTGCTAGATTTCTTTATACTTAGCACCTTTCTGATCGATAGTGTACTGATATTTTAAGAAAAAAGGTCTTAGTCAGTTCTGGAAAGGGTTTAGAGTCCTCACACTACACTTAGCTTTGTTTCTTCAAGGATTGGAAGACAGAGAAAGTTAAGGGAAGGGAATTGCTCTTTGATCAATAGAACCTCATCTTAACTTTCTTAATGTTGGATTACTTGAGTTCATTTGTGTCTAATTTAAACCTTGCAGTTGATCACAGTCGTGTTATTTTGGATAATGCTGATCCAAATACCATTGGATCAGACTATATCAATGCCAATTATGTTGGGGTAAGTTTCCTGCTGTAGCTGTGTTGTCAAAGTAACCAGACTTTATTTCATTCGTGGTGCATGGACATGCCAGCAGTATTCAACAAATCTCGCATTCTCGTTGTTTCTGAGAGGAGGAAGAAATTGCTATCAGTTTACTCACCACAGGTAGAATGGCTATGTTGATGTCCTTTTGGGAATGAAATGGTGTTAACCACAGCAGCCGTGAACCATTATTAAAGTGAACAAACCTATACTTAATTTTAATATATCAACAAAGTTGAAGTGGTAAATTGGCCACCGTAACGATTACAAAAGCTGATGTTTTGAGCGTTAGCCCTTCGTTGGAGATCTGACAAAGGGCTAACGCTCAAAACGTCAGCTTTTGTAATCATTACAGTGGCCAATTTACCACTTCAACTTTGTTGATATATTTAAATTATTTTGTTACTCCCACCGATGCAGCCCCAAACAGTTTCTTTCAAAACTATCAGCCTTTATTCACTAGACTTAATTTTATTTACATCTGACCTTTATATTCCCAGCCTAGTGACTCAGAGGAAGCATCCAAACGATACATTGCTGCTCAGGGTTGCCTTCCGAGCACTGTGGAAGATTTCTGGCACATGGTTTTCCAGGAGAACAGCCGGATCATTGTTATGACAACCAAGGAAGTGGAACGGGGAAGGGTGAGAAAGAGGCAATAACATTCATGAATTACTTTTAAGTAACAGTAAGGCTTTGAAAAGCTCTTACTAGCTGCTGTCAAAATATGAAGGATATGGTTTTGTACCGTATTTATCTCATGCAGTGAACATGATTATTGACTTCTTGGTAAAACAAAACCTGAAAACAACCACATGGACAAAAGTGTTTAAGCCTGTACACCACATTCAGTATTTGAGTTCTCCATACTGCTCTCTGTGTGCTTTTCCTATGGTACTTACAAGGAGAAATTGTCCAGCAATCAAGAGCTTCTTGAGTTAGTGATTATTTCTTTCAATTTCATGACCTTAATGCTTTATCCTTGAGAAATTAAATACTTATAATTCTCAGGAGTTAGAGGTTGAATTTATTTATGATTTGCTTACTACAAGCACTGAAAAACAGGTTGTTGCCAAAGCAAAGTTTTTTTGTTTTTTTTTTGTGAGACTTCCAAAGCTTTGATTCATTTTTCAAAATTCTTAGACTAGTAACTTTTTACTGCAGTTGTTTCTAAGTGTATACTAGAGAACTTTTGTGCTGATAACTCTGTGTGCTACTGTATAAATACTCATCTGCAGACCTTCACCCAGTGACTAATGAAAGCCATGCGTTATTTAATCTTTTCCCTTGCTTTGGATGGTAATGTTTCAGAACAAGTGCACTCGTTATTGGCCTGACGCTGAAACTACTAGGAATGTTGGTCCCTATCGCGTCAGGCATATGAAGGAGACAGAATTTACTGACTATACTTTGAGGGAGTTTGAAATGACTTCAGAAACAAATGTGAGTGTTACAACTAATGTCTTAGATATGTTGGGTTTTTAATTATTTTAAAATAGGAATTATAAGTAATATTTTCTTTAATTTGGAGAACAACATACTTAGTAAACTTAGTTCCTCCAAAAAAATGTTTAAGCTTGTCTGAAGTCCTACCTAAAAGTCTTTTTAATCGACTTAAACACCAGTGGCATTTTGCATTTAAAGCAGAGCAGAATGGAATACTTAAAAAAAAAGATGCACTTTTAACATCCCAGAAGACTGTTGATATTTCTGTTGTAATGGCTATGAATAATTCTCCAAAAGATGTAGTATTTAATGTTGTAGACAGATAGATTGCAAATGAAAGCTAATTTTTCAACTTATTTTGTGTTATAGCCCATACCTAGTACAATATATCAATTCCATTACACTGGATGGCCTGATCATGGTGTACCAAAGGATCCAAGCCCTGTTTTACACATTCTTCATGAAGTCAACGGCAAGCAGCAGTCTATTCCAATGGCTGGACCAATCATTGTGCACTGCAGGTAACACCAATGGTCGTTGATTTAACAATTATCCTCTTTACACTTGTCTAATTGTGTTTTATCTTTAACCCTTTAGTGGGGAAGGCATTGGCCTAATTGTTTGTGTGCTGGGCCCATTTGTATAAAGAGGGGATAAATGCTGTCCAACAGATAAATCCC
Source organism: Stylophora pistillata (assembly GCF_964205215.1). Classification (NCBI taxonomy): domain Eukaryota; kingdom Metazoa; phylum Cnidaria; class Anthozoa; order Scleractinia; family Pocilloporidae; genus Stylophora; species Stylophora pistillata. The sequence goes on from NC_142526.1 coordinate 17,792,529, forward strand.
TATTCAGCAGATAAGGGACTGCAAAATGTACTACACTATCCACCAGATAGAGATTTATCCAGTGGAGTATGTTATCCAACCTTTGAACAATGGGGGCCAGGGGTCCATTTCTCGAAAGTCTTGGTAACTTAACGAGCCCAAAGCCATGTTTTAAAATCAAAATTTCAAGGATAGGAAAGCAGGTTCTGGCACCCAAACCAGTCTTTTTTGCTTCTTTAGCTGATAGTTTTATCATATCATTTTCAAAACTTTTGAAATCCCCATCTTGAATGAAAAGAGAACAGCCTGTTAAGTTACCGAAACTTTCAAGAAACCGGCTCCAGGGCTGGGTAATAATAATAACACCTTTATTTAGACACAATAATGTTTAAAGCTGAACAGCTTGTGGGGTCATGTGTAAATGCAAATAAACTCTAAATTAAATAATTTAATTCAAATGATAATGGTTTTTGAGGAGAGGGGAAAACTGGAAAAACCTCTCAGAACAGAGTAGAGAACCAACAAACTCCATTCACTTATGACGCCGGGTCCGGGAATCGAACCTGGGACACATTAGTGGAAGGCGAGCGCTCTCACCACTATGCCAACCCTGCTTCCCCTCAAAACTGAGTTAAGATAACCCAGAGTTAGTGTGAAATCTGATTTCAGATCTGAAAGCTTAAAAAGAAATTCAGTACAATTATTTTTGTCTACAACTTAATGATTTGATGGCCTTTAAAGAATAGACAAAATTATCCAAGAAAGGTTTTGAACAAAGGAATAAAGAATCCCAGAATAAAATTTAACCCTTGATTCATGCTAATCAGCTCTCAAACAACTGGGCCCTGGGCCGAGTTGTTCAAAGTGGCTAAAGATAACCCAGGGTTAGTGTGAAATATGATTTCAGATCTGAAATCTTTAGAAGAAAATTCAGTTTAATTCCATTTTTCTACAATTTGATGATTGAATGCTCTTAAAAGAATTGGGAAAATTATACCAAAACTGCTTTTGAACAGAGAAATATGGAAAGTGGGATTAAGATTTAACCCTGGGTTAGCGCTAATTGGCCTTCAAACAACTGGGCCCAGGACTCTCGGTCTGGGGGTCTGTATTTGAGATAAGGCCAGGTCACTGTGTAGTGTTTTTGGGTTAAACACTACTCTCACAGTGTCTCTCTCCACTCAGGAGTTTAAATGGTTACCAGGGAATTGTCAGGGAAGTGTCAGGGAAGCCTGATGAAATGCTGGGGGTAGCCAAGCGATGGACTGGACTCTGAGATCAAAGGGTTGACAGATTTTCTTTAAATTTGCCTTTTAGTGCTGGCATTGGAAGAACTGGTACATTTATTGTTATAGACAGTTTGGTCAATATGATCAAAGAACAAGGTAATTGCTTTAATTTTTTTAATTTTTTTTTCTATTGAGAGTGGCTGTCCGTATTAATTCTCAGAAAGAATCATATTTTCATACAGCACAATCCTACATTTTTTTTAATTTGGGAAATGAGGTGTGGAAATAGTGGTGGCTTCCACCCTTCTAGAAATGTGCATCATAATTATCTAGTTTTGATACCGTGAATTGGAGAAAACTATAGTTATTATACAATTTTCTTTGTACAGTAACTCAGATTATTTCACGACTCGGGCAGTCAGAGGGCCAATAACTAAAATCAACCAATCAAAATGCTCTATTGCCGGTCAACATTCTCTCAGTATTGGACCGGGCACTGTCCCGAATGGTCCCGAATGATACCGCACTTGTGTCCCTTTGAACTTCAGTCGTATAATAAATTTCTTATTAACCAAGCTTGCTCGGGACCGTACTGGAAGAATATCGGCCCTCGGTCTTTTTTGTACGGACCTCGCTGTGCTCGGTCCGTACTGTCAAGACCTCGGGCCGATATTCTCCCAGTACGGCCCTCGCGCTTGGTTAATAAGATATATGTACGTTTGTTTTTTGTAATTGTTTGTTTCACTCTCTGCAGGCCTTGACTGTGAAATTGATATTTCTAAGAGTATTCAAAATGTCAGAGCGCAGAGATCAGGAATGGTACAAACAGAGGTAGGTGGAACCAACACTTAATATTTCTTTGATTTTGTCATCAGTTATGGGCAATTGTCCTATACTAAAGCTGTATGCAGCTGTACTTTGTTCGAATTTGGCTTTTTCGTTCTTTTTTTTTTTTTTATTTTTTCCTATGACAACGTTATTGAAAGCAGGTGTATGTACATACTGAATCGTACATCGTCAATAACTGATTGAGATTTTTCTGATTCTGATTTCAGGCGCAGTATGAGTTTATTTACAAAGCTATTCAACACTACATCAGCACAGAGACCGCAAGGTTAAACAGTGACAATGTAAGAATCAACTATTCAAATCAGTTTCTGGAAGTTTAATTCTTAACACGGAATTATTATCTAATTTAAATGAACTCTTATTTTGTCGGATTTTGTCTTGTTTGGCTGAAATTTGAAGTGTCAGTTTATTTGTTTGTTACTCTTTTAACTTGTCAGTTTGGCAGTGCTTCTTTCACCATAACAAACAGTGAATACATTTATATTTTTCTCTCTAAAATTATCCTTTAAAATTGCCTCGCTCCTAAAGTGTGAGACTTCGTAGCTAAGTAGGTCGTAGCACCCAACCAGTATCTAGAAGGTACAGTTTAAATTGTCAAAACCTGAATTTGGTTCAGACTTCCTTTCTACAACTGCTAAAATTGCCGTCCACCGGCGAGGATCATTTCTTTGCTTGATATTTCTCGCTGTTGTTTATTTATGATTGAATTATCGTTTCGTTAAATTGTAATACTTCTTTGAAAAGTTAAAGGAAACATAATGTGAAATCGCCACATCATTATGACTTTTTTTTTTCTTTCAGCCGAATCTTGCCGTCTACGGGAATTTGGCGAACGTGAGAAAAGGAGGTGAAAGTGAGGCACCTCCTCCAATTCCTGGTTATAACGTCGACAAACCCCAGCCAAAGTTAGTATTTTTCCACGTGCATTCTGACGAAGTTTATTTTCTGGGATTGGTTGATTGTGACTTGCACCCCTTTCTCAAATAGGTGGCTATTTATAGCACCGCAACAAATTGTGGCTTTACCAAACGTGCTTACTTTCCCTGGTTGCTGGTTAAGGGATTTTTGCTTCCATCTCTTATTGGTTTATTTTTCTGTTTTCTTTTACTGAGATTCACTTATGGAATCTACTGCATGACCTGGTCTAAAATTTTTACATCCTAAAACGTCGTTTCTTTGAAGCTTTCAATCGACAACACAACTTAAGTGCGAGATTAATCGCTTACGTAAATCGTAGCTTCGTGAAAAGGTGTCGTCTTTTTTAATTTTCTTATCCTCTTACACCCTAACATCAGTATGCATATTCTCTAAAATGTTCTTCATATATGTTCTTAGGTGCTAACAAGGAGAATTTATTTAACAATCAAGAGCCTCTTTAGTTGTTGATCATTTCCTTTATTCTCAGGACCTTAAATGTGTAATTCAGGGGTGAACTTGTAAGGAGAAATTAGATGTTAGTCACTTTAAGGAGCCAAAGGGTTAAATTGAACTTGTTATCATTCTCATACCTTCGGTGAATATATAGTACGTCTTATAAATTATTATTACACGACTCGGGCAGTCAGAGGGCCAATAACTAAAATCAACCAATCAAAATGCTCTATTGCCGGTCAATATCCTCTCAGTATTGGACCGGGCACTGTCCCGAATGGTCCCGAATGGTCCCGAACGATACCGCACTTGTGTCCCTTTGAACTTCAGTCGTATAATAAATCTCTTATTAACCAAGCTTGCTCGGGACCGTACTGGAAGAATATCGGCCCTCGGTCTTTTTTGTACGGACCTCGCTGTGCTCGGTCCGTATTGTCAAGACCTCGGGCCGATATTCTCCCAGTACGGCCCTCGCCCTTGGTTAATAAGATATATGTATTCTTCGTCTGCCTCCTTCAGTTAGTCTTAACATTACTGTCGGTGTTATTTTCAAAAAACAATGATGAAAACAGAGAAATGTTTAACTTAGCATTAATTCTTTTGTATTTCATTGTAGTTCACTTATCCACTTTATTTTATTTCTGTTACGGTCATGAAAACAGAGTAGTGTTAAATTTAGCATTAATTATTTCTAATTATTTCTATTGTTCACTTATCTACATTATTTTATTTTTGTTGTAGACTTCCCGGGGAAGGTGACGAACCCGATTCATCTCCAAAACTTCCTCCTCGAGTAGGTGACGCCTAGGTAGATATTGAAGAAGTGAGATATCTTGTAGAAAATTACGAGAAAATGATCGGATATAGAGGATTCATGAGCATAGACATGAGCTCTCACAGGGTCAATTCAACCTTGTCTATCTCCCCGATACTGGTTGGCCGTTTGTGCCGTTAGTTTCTATTAAACGCATGAAAATTTGCTTCGCTATTAACTAGTGACCCAGGGAGCAATTGATGTCTGGGGCGTAGGTGGCGCACTTGTCTTTGTGTGAGTTCTTTTAGAGAGGGAAGGAAGGTTCTCAGAATGTCTTCAGCAAGAAGTACATGTATACTGTTATCCGAGAAGTAATGAAAGTTGAGAATATTACATGCCCTCCCTTGTTAATGCTCCATTGCTTGAGCAGAAAGTGACAAAAATTAGTTCTCAGAAAAACTTTTAGAAACCTAAAACGGCAAACATTGATGCAAACAAAATATCAAATACCGCCAGTCGGCAAAATTTAACGTAGCAAAACTTGTGAATTCACAGAAGGAGCTCCTGTGGACACCATCTACTGACAGGAAAATGATAGTAGCTTTTTCTCTTCCTGAAACTCGAGACGAGCCAAATCCGACCCCTTGAATATTTTATTTCTTATTTTTGTCTCTAGTCATACTTCTGACATCTCTTTCATACGTACTTGTATTCCAATTGCTCTCCTGATTTGAATGGTTTTTTCACAGGATGTTGATGGTCCTCCACCTCCTCTGGCTCCAAGAAACATGGGAAACGTGTAATTTTAAATAAGAAAATCACCGCGTTTTTATAGAAGACAGTTAAAAGTAATTTATACCAATTTGAATACTTGTAGCTCGGCCGCTATGTCACGTCACCGCACATTACGAAACCAGCTTATTACTAGTTCGTCACGCAATCCTTTTCTTCCCACTGATGGGGATGTATTGCGTGTCGTCCGAAGAACAATAGAATTAATTTTAAATGCTGGAAGTTATTTGTGTGGTTTATTTGCGTCGAGATGATATAGGCACTGAAATCAATAACTAAAAATGTGGGGAATTGTGACCTTTATAGACTGTATGTGTGCATCTCCATAAAACCCTCCCCAGCTCAGTCCACTGCTGAACTCTACACAGCAACCATGTGACACTCAGAAATCTTCTTTTTTCGCTTCTCTTTCGTTTTTTGCATTGATTGCCATATTTTTGGTTATATCGTTTAAGATAATCTGACTTTTTTCCCACGAATCACGAGCTACTATTTTTATTAACCAATTTTACACCCAAGATCTGATTGTTAATTCTACCCTCTAGCTGCTACATATTTCCATGTAAGTTAGGTACGAGAATTTGGTGTTAGATCAAGATAACTTTTACTGATACGTTTAAGTATTCTCCTTACCTGTTTGTTGGATAATGTGTGGATATTATAAGGAGAAGTTACATGTTAATTACTTCTGGGAGTTAAAAAATTGTGATTGCATGTGAAATTTAAACAGATTGACAGGCTGTTATTGATATGTAGATAGCGGGTATTTTATAATGTAAATTGAATGCATTTTATCCAACAATGCAGTTGGACTTGCATTACACTGATTTAGATGAAAAAACTTTTCTCAAATTGTACTCAGATTTAGAAATGAAGCCCTATTGAATACTACCAATGATATTATTTGATGGAACTACAATCAGTTTAGCTAGAATAAAAGCTACAAAAATACAATTCGCAATAAATTTTATAATTAATTTCTGAGCAAGTTTTTCTGCTAGTTTTTTCTACAAACTAGCAGTGTAAATCATCCTTGATCGCGTGTCAGTACATTTTCATTTTAATACCACATTTTAAACTTGTAATTAAACTGGCAGATCGGTCGGGGGGAGGGTATGGGAGTCAGAACCTCCATCTTCCCTCATCATACCGGCTTTTTATGATTGTATCGCGCATTATTACCCAGTATGAAGTGTTTAGAATTTGCTTTTCTTGACATATTTCTCAGCTTATTTAGGCTTAAGTGTTTCCTGAAATTCCTGGATCCGCCCTCAATAGTCTCCATCACTTGTTTTTCATAGACAAGCTTAAGTTGAACGTACATTAGATATGAAAAAAAATATGGATGCACAGAAGCGTCTGAATCAGTGAGTTAATTTTAAGTGCTGCTACTCATCCCTCGTTTGAAACCCTTTCACGCACCAATCATGAGAAACTGAAAACCCTATCAAGCTTCAAATTCCAGACTGAGCTAAAAGACTTGAGATATTGATGCGTCTAGTATAGCATGATGATGCCATTGTAAACCATACACGATTTAAGACCCTTGTGATCAAAATGTGTACCTGTTTTTAGAAAACATTTGGAGTTGCATTAGGCCTGTCCCGATTGTGCTAGGCAACTTTTGAGCAACTTTTAGCATTTGGAGCAACTTTTTGAGGCTCTAGCAACCTTGAGCCATTTCCGCCTTTCTGAGCAGTTTTTAGCAAAATATTGTATGGGATTAGAGCACATATCAAGCGCGAGAAGTCAACGATTTCATAGAAAACTTCAAGAGATACATGGTTTTAGATTCTGAGAATGCACTCAGTAGAGCTATTTTCGTTCAAGTTCCCTGATATCGTTCGGCACTGACGTCAGATGAAGCATGTTTTTCTGTTCCGTCGGATAGACTTAAAAAGTATCCTTTACATTTCGTACATATCTGAGAGCAATTCTTTAAAGCTAAGTTTCAAGCTATTTTTCTTGACCGATATGTCAGCAGTTCAAGTTACAAAGAATGAAAAATAAAGCTTTTTAAAAATATGAAGAAATGTAGGCGCCAACTTTCTTAGTTTTGACAATTTTTTTTAGCAATTTTTAGCATTTCAGTGTGCAACTTTCCAACATTTCACGAGCACAATCGGGACAGGCCAAGGTGGCATATGTCTCAATGGCTTTAAGCAGGAGAATCCCCTCGGCTCCCCTCCCTGCCTTCGGCTGCCATCATAAGCGATTTAACGACGAAGTTTCTTCCTGCCGAAAGTCAGTTAGCGCTAAGTAACACTAACGGCAGTGTATAGTTGTGTTTGGCTATTCATGACCATGTAACTACGAAGTGCTAGTGACTGAGAAGCCATACATCTTTGCCATAATGGCGGCGGCCGAGTGAAGACTAAAACTAGTGCATGGGAACGAGGCCACCCGGGCATGGATTTGTGCACTTGTGAGCGCTTGTCAAAAAGTTTCTGGCACAATTTATTAATCGATCCAAAAAGCTTTATTTCTCAAAGAATCGACTACTAATATAGCTAAGGCTCAAGTTAATATGTACAATGCCATGCCACTGCTGTGTTCCTTCATGGACTACAAGGGGATATCGCGACGTGAACGGTTAATAAATATCCTACTTCAAAGAAAAACTCGCGAGAAACTCGTTTCCAAAAGAAAAACTCGCGAGAAAGCAATGGCTTCATGCAATCCGTCGAGAGGAAGGAAAAAGCTTCAAAGTCTTGGACTCAACCATGGTCTGCTCGCACCATTTTAAAATGGAAGACTTGAAGAAAAGTATTGCGGGCAAAATATGCCTTCAAACCAATGCTGTACCTTCGGTATTTCAGTGGTGTACTTCGCTGCGCAAAAAAAGCCTCCACCTCAAAGATTCACTAGTAAAACAACTACTCATCAATCATTCAGGACTTTATTCATGGTGTGCACACTCGGAAAGCAGCGTAAATGATAAATCGAATGAACAGCTAGAGAGTCAGATTACAACTGTAGAATCTAATGAAAAGAATGTCGAAAATTAGGCAAAAACAAAAGATGTCGAAACTCAGACCGATTTGGTCGAGTCGAAGGGTGCATGCATTCAGAGTGATCAGAGTGTTGTCGCGCTTGTGAAACAGTATGAAATGAGAATAGAAGAGCTCTAAAGAGAAATAGAAAGCATTTCAAAGAAGAATGAATGTTTAAAAAGTAGACTTTTTCTATTGAAAGATTTCGCGCCGACAGTTCTGCTGTGTCCTGCTACACTTCGTTTCCTATCAACGCTATTTTAATGGAAATCTACAATTATCTAGACCTCAGAGCGTGTTATATGATTGTTTTATTCCGCTCTGGTAAACAGAGGCATCTTCTGAAGTGAGTAGTTCCACATACTAGATTCAGAGAATTTGACGGGAACATGTCGTTAGCGGCGGAGTGTGAACTTGTGTTGTTTGCCGAGCGCAGTTGTTTTCGTTTAGAATAAAGATTATTGGGATCAGGATCAATGATGTTTATAACCTTTCCGCTCTTGATGTATTAAAATATAAGAAATTAGGTCAATTTAAGTGTAAGTAATCACAATTGACAATTTTCTCAAGCAATCAAAACACCTCGAAGTACGCATCTTGTGCTCGAAACTAGCCTTGTCACAAGCTTGCTTTTGTCTTTAAAGCTTTCGCTGGGTCACCTCTGCCCTTCAACCATAGTCTCAAGTTCTCAGTCTTGAATTGTGAGAGATTTCTATCTCCTAAGGAAGCTCCAGGAATGTCATTTTCGGTGCCCGGGTGGCCTCGCTTTCGTGAAATTATTCATAACCAGTCTCAAACCTCCATCGGATTTTCCGCCATTATGGCAAAGGTGTATTGTCACCCCCGAAAAAATCTTAAAGAGGGTGGCAAAGGGTATTCGCGTGACGCGTTGATGGCCCCAAAATTTGCAGTGAGACGCGTGATTGAAACCAAGTTATCCTCGTGAAGCGGGACCGGACTTCACAACGCGATGCGTGATTTGCTATTTTACAAGCGCGTGACGCGTGATTTACTAGACTTACTAAATAGATTTCCGTGATAAGTGAACGCTCTTTGACCTATGAAGTAACAAACAACTTGAATAGTAAATATCTATAGTAAGCTTAACTCTTGAGTTATATATATCCTGATTCTTTAACTTTGTTTTTATTGTGTTCGTTACTTGTAAAGTACCATTCGATATGGCGATAAGAAGCCCGAGTAAACACTCGCGGAGCGTCTAGTTTCAACAAGTAAGTTGTCTTTATTTGCCTAAAAAAAAGCGATATGACACGTGAAACGCAATTCATTCTAGAATAAAAAACGTTGGAAGCAATACAATTTTAAATAAAAACATCCGATGCGTTGAAATATTACAGTATTAGCTTAGCGTACTTACTCCTCCTTATGTGATGCGTGATCAGTTAAAAAAACTATCCGTGATGCGTGATTTACTAGAAAAGTCAGCGTGGTGAGTGATTGGAATCCCCCTTTCGCCACCTCCATCAACGGTGAGCCCGACTTTGGAAAAGTAGCCGTATTTGACGACACATGCAGGGAGAGAATCACGACGTATGTACAGAATAATGCAAAGTGTTCTCAGAGGAGGTTGACTTTGCCAAAGTACGGTTAGGTCGGGAAGAAGATTACCTTGTTCACGGGTGATGAACGTAAAGTCATCTCAAATTTGGTAAACCACTATATGACAGTAACACCACCAACACTATGTATCCATGTTGTACAGCGGTGATTGTAGCCCAGCCTCCTCGCCTCCTGGAGCGTAAGGAAAATCACTAAGTCTTCATTGCGTAAGAAAGAGGCTGAGGTATCTTATCATTCGGTTGGGTTGAGTCATCATCTAGACGGTTTTTAGTGTTTGCTCGAAGTATTTCCTTGCTATGGATGATCCTGCAGTGTTGGGTGAGTATTGAAACGGATGTTGTTGATGCATTTGGGCCTTGAAATTTCCGGAAAGTAAACTCTTCGAAATATGATTGTATTCTAGAGTCATCGTTACACTTAAAAAATGATTTACAAAAAATCACTGTATTTGTTCAGAAAGAAATCAGCGTTTTTTTCTTTTAACAAAAAAAAAAGGAGCTACATCACTCCTACAAATTATTTCATCGACGGGGTCGCTAAAAAACTTAGGTCAACTTGTGACGTAACATGTTATTTCACTCTTTAACATGTGTGAAAGACAGTACCTTTGGAAAGAAAATATATTGTCCGAGTTTGAAGTAAATTGGTTTTCCCCTGACTTTCTAAACTCAGTACAGGGCAACAAACTCCATGTGCAAGAACCATGTGTTTAACTTCAAAGTTAAATGGATTGAAATGTTGACAGAAAAAAACTGAAACTCCTAATTTATGCCCTGGAGAGGGTACCTCATTAGACAACTATGTCGACTGGGAATGAAAGGGCCAAAACAGTAGATAAACTACCTTTTTATCAATTTGCATGGTGGTTATGTCCAAGGGTGAAAAATTCACATCCTGTTTCCACTTCGCTATTATTGTACAGATTGTGCAAATCAGTTTTCTCACATGTTATTCTCACAAGTTGGTTCACTTCAGGGAGAAAATGACTTTTTGAGACTCAATATCTGGTTGATGTTTTCAAGACAAGAGCCAGTAACAGGCTAAAACTGCTGGCTAGTCTGCCATCTTTAGTCAGCAACTTCAAGCCCACTAATGGTGTAAAAATGTTTTGTCAGCACTCACTCCACATACTGTTGATGACCCTGAGTCAGCAGCTACCAAGCAGCTTGTAAACCCTGACCGTGTCCACAGACATGGTGATCCATACGATTTGGTGGTGTTGGCCCAAGAGGTACAAAAGGCTGATCAGTTTGTCAGGTGTGCTGCAAGTAATAAACTGATACTGATTGCAGAGCAGATCCGTCATCTTCAGGAACAAGTGAGTTTTAATGTGGACTTAAATTTTGGAATTTATTTTACATTTGTCTTTAGATTTTCAGCTATTAGGGGGTATCTGTTTTAGTAAGTTAATCAGAAGTATGTAATGGTTATAAATCCTGGGTAATATGTATGGTTGATGCCTTTCTTGAGTTATTGTTCTTACCAACCCCCACCCCTTTCTACTCCTTAAAAAATTTATTTTGTAAGCAACTAAGTGTTGCCACTGAACATTCATATTGTCTGGTTTTTTTTGTTTGTAGCCATTGCTTACCATTGCATTAGTGTCATTAAGGTCAAGTGTTAAATATGAGTGATTGAATTCTGGAAAACAGTTCTTATTTTTGTGGTTGTTTTGATTTACACGACAATAAGTTGAAAGTTGTTGCTATTGTTGTAGAATGTCTACCTTGTAAATTAATACAATCTGAAGACATTTGTAAATTTCTACTATAACAGCTGTTTAATGAGATGCACAGTTTGCTTAGTGATGTGTGGGATAAGGCCTTTTTATGATCAATAGTCATGTGTGTTGTTGAGAGTTACTGTTTTATTTCTGGATCCTCGATTAGAAAAGAAATGTGGTTGTTATTTTCATGAATGCCCTCAATAGAAAAGTAACAATTGTGCTAAATTTTCTTTTCAGGCAAGGAAAGTTTTAGAGGAAACGAAAAGGGATGCAGAACTTCACCATGCTGCTTGTAACTTCAAGAAAAGACCAGGCCAAATGTACTACTTGTATAGAAGAAGTAATGGAACAACATACTTCTCCATGCTATCACCAAAGGTAACAAGACAACACTCTCAAGGGCTTATGTGTGAAAACATAACAAAGCTATACATGTTCTTTTGAATTTTTTTTTTTTTTTTTAAATCTGTATTTTGGTGCTAGACTGTCCAATCACAACTCTCCATAGTTCATTTCATGAGCCCAAAGCTAGTGAAAACAAGGTCCCACTAAGGAGAGTGCTGGCCAGCCATGTCCCTCATAATTGTGGGGTAGTCCAATTGTTTCATCAGACCTGAATTATATCCAATCCCCCCTGACAGAGGTCAAACCATTTTGTTCACTTTACTCTCTTGTATTGTACATTGCATTGAAAGCCATTTGTACCCCACCCTACCTTTCCAATGGAAAATTAGGCACTGGTAGTTATTGGAGATTTCTTATCTCTTTGACACAAAGAGTGACAAGCATCTGTTTTGTCAACATCACCCCTAAATCATGTGCTAAGGTTGCAAGAGTAAAGGAAATGATCACTAACTAAAGCTCTTGATTGTTAAACAAATTCTCCATGTCAGCACTTTGGAGAACAGAATGGAGAACATGCACACAGTTGTTGGGATGTAAAGGGTTAGATATTTAATCCCCATTTCAAGAAGAGCACTGACATTTTAGTCTAGTAGCAGTTGTATCATGAATTATGGATGATTGTGGATTATTCCATAATAAATATTGAATTAATAGATTTCAAGTTGCCATTTGTCTGTTCAGCGTTACATCACATATGACATCAAAATTTGGTGAGAACTTATAAGTGACAGACAAACCACAGTCAAGAGTACTACATTTTCAAGTCCTCTGTTATTTTTTGCTGAACAGACAACTGGTAATATGGAAACTATTTGTTTTTGTATGATTTAATAGACAAAAGTTTGTAATGGTTATATTATCACATGATATCTCTGTTGTCCAATAGATCGTAAGTAAGACACAATCAAAATGCATGTATAGTGAAAAACAGATTCCATGTGGCTGGGTATCTGATTATTAGTAGATTACAAATGACATTAAAACGAGGTAAGAATAAAAAACATTTTCAAGTCATCATTACATGTTATTTTTCCTTTTTTTCCACAGGAATGGGGGCCAAGCTGTCCTCATGAGGCCTTAGGAGCCTATCGGCTTGAAGCTGATATGTCTTGGACAAAGGCTGAAGATGTAGAGCGACGTAGCAAAGACATTGCACTGGTTGATCACTTGCTTTCACAAGAGGTTCCAGCAATTGAATATGTTTTACCTCCACACGATAACAATGGATTTTCTACCAAGCCTGCAATAAAACACAAGACTGTTATTGAAGATGTTAGTGACCAGGCAGATCCAATTGTGGAAGAACCTCGGTAAAACAATTGTGGCATTTTGACAGAAAACATTTTACTTACTTTTAAGGACATAGCAGTGAGAGGAGAGCACAATTAAAGAGTAAAAATTTGATTTGTTATAATTATGACTATGCCAAGTGGAGCTCAGGCATGGAAGAAACTGGACAACTGTTCAAAAATGTATTTTTTAAGTTTGCACCATGAAATATGAAATCTGTTTTGAAATTGCTCCTGAGCACTGCAACTGGGGTTTTCTTGGTCAAGCTTTATGAGGGTTTTTAAGGTTGAGAAGTTATGGAAGCTACTGCAGTAATAGCTGCAGTGTTATGTGCAAATATTTGGTAAAGAAATTGATAGAAACCCAGTAACCTGTGTGTAACAGAAGCAAATGATGGTTGTAGTGTCCAAGGACAGGTACCTAACAAGTTGTCATTGACCAGCACACTGATTACATACTACTTGCAGTAACAAATACCCGTTCAGTAAAAGTTAATGAATCAAGAATTTGATTTTAGATTTAATTAATGCTTTTAGAATCCAAATTATGGTTTTTTGGTTTGCTCTGAAGTCTGAATAAACAAAGGATGTTGATTTGATATTAGATGCCAATCTCCTGTTTACCCTGGGTTAGTTCACAGGGTTAGCAGTGATATACTGGAGGGCCTGCCCTTTTACTTTTTTCTGTAGCTGACAAGGGACACATCTGACAACAGTCTCAACAAGAAGTTAGAGGTTATATTTATCATTCCATTACATTTAAGTAGTATGTAGTAGCAATTGTATTGAATTGAAGACATTGAGCGGTGGTGCTGGCACAACATACAACATATAATAGGAAAAGGTTCTAATAAATATCTTGTTACTCTTGGCCAAAGAAGGAAATATTTATTTTGTCTTACCTTGTACACCGTAACATCAGTAACCATATTTCCCATACTGTTCTCTATACATTTCCTTTGGTGCTGACAAGGAGAATTTGTTTAACAATCAAATCTTCCTTGTCTTGTGATCATTTCCTTCATTCTCGTGATCGTAATGAGTGATCCAGCTGTATTGCTGTAAGGAGAAATTAGATGCTGGTCACTCTTTGGGTTTTAAGGTTATATGAGCTTTGCTTTTCAATGAAAACTATAGATAAATTTGGCATCCAGATTTTCATTCTGTGGCTAGGTATTTAACTTATGGAAATTCTAGTGAGACTGCTTATTTTCTTTAATATACTACCTGATGATAGCTCTGATGAACAACTGAGAGGGTTACATCATATCTTATTCTGAAGGCGAAGAAATACTCATTTTAAGTTAAGAGACTGGATAAAATTAAATGTAGTGTGCAGAAATAACCATTCAAAATGTCCGATTACCACATTTGATTCTTGTTTAGTCAAGAGCTTTGATTGATATGGCAAGCGTGATGGTGTGATGATATATTAATTTAATAGAAGTTGCTAATTAGAATAGTTAACTTGCAATTGTAACGTTTCTTTTGGACAACTTAAAACATTGAAACATTTCTGGGCCTTTCCAGTTAACTTACTGGTGGCATCTTGCAAGGAGAAGAGCTTTGAAGATTGAAATTTTTAACAATTGTTCTTGCAAGTACAAGAGAGCTTACCATAATTTTTGTCGCTGATAGTACAACTTTGGTAATCCTGCAGTCGCCTTCTTCGTTAATTGTGACGCTAATGATCCCTGTTCTCCTCTCTGAAAGTTTGATCGTTTTTGTTTACTTGTTACGTTAGTGTTGCGCACACCCTTTTGCGTTTGAATGTAAACGTTATTGTCGCGCGCTCTCATTGTTTTGCGTTTGAATGTTACGTTAGAGTGGCGCATTCTCTTTGTTTTGCGATTGAATGTTACGTGAGGGTCGCACATTCTCGTTGTTTTGCATTTGAACTTTACGTCATACATTTTCTTTGTTTTTCGTTTGAATGTTATGTTAGAGTCGCACATTCTATTTGTTATACGTTTGAATACTACTTTAGTTTCGCACCCTCTCATTTGTTTCGTTGCTTATTACGAGTTTAAGTCGCGTTCTCTCATTGTTTGCGTTTGAATGATACTGTAGTGTCGCGCGCTCTCTTTGTTCTGCAATTAATTGTTTCACGTTTTGTTTCGTGCTCTCGTTGATTTGCGTTTTGTTGGTTACATTAGTGTCGCGCGCTTAATTTGTTATTTGTTTAAATGTTACATTAGTGTCGCGCGCTTTATTTGTTATTCGTTTGAAAAGGACGTAAAGACAGCAGAGTGACGATAACTCTCAATAAAGAAACGACAACTTTGAATTTAAATTTCCAAGACATGTTTCGACATTCTGATGTTATTTTCAGTTGCAAATGAGCTTTTAACGGTTGTACATTTGAATTTATATTCCGGTACGTTACAAATTACGTGTAGGGCTACGTTACAATTTGATCATAAAACACACCCTTAAACAAGAAACCAGTCTCAGCTATTGCGAAGGTAAAAAGCGTTTTTAAGGTTAGCGGCGTTTATCTTAAGACCAGGGTTACCTTGATAAATGTATCTGATCACCAGATCAATGCATTCATCAAGAGGTATACTAGTGAACAAACTCTCAACATCGAAAGATACCATGAACTTCCCTGAGGTTGATAACTGGTTGATTTCATGTACTAAAGAAAACGTGTCGCGGACGTTGTATTCACGCGGGACATGTGGCTCAAGAAGATTACGAAGGAACTTAATTAGATAAATTGTAATTGTAGGTACCTATTGAAGATACTGTGGGTCGAAAAGGAGGTGGTTCATTAGGCGGCCGAGCCTGGTGCATTTTAGGTAGCTCATAAAACCTGGCTGGTTGAGAACCAACTGGATAGATTCTCTCATAGGTATCTCATTTGCAACTGAAGATGACATGAGAATGTCGATACATGTCTTGGAAATTTAAACTCAAAGTTGTCGTTTCTTTATTGAGAGTTATTCGTTTGAATGTTGCATCAATGTCGCGCGCTTTATTTGTCATGCGCTTGAATGTTACTTTAGTGTCGCGCGCTTTATTTGTTATGCATTTGAATGTTACATTAATGTCGTGCGCTTTATTTGTTTTGCCCTTGAATGTCACATTAGTGTCGCGCGCTTTATTTGTTATGCATTTGAATGTTGTATTAGCTCACGCGCTTTATTTGTTGTGCGTTTGAATGTTACATTAGTATCGCGCGCTTTCTTAGTTCTGCATTTGATTGGCTTACGTTTCGTTGCGCGCTCTCATTGTTTTGCGTTTGATCGTTAAATTAGTGTTGCACCCTATCTTCGTTTTGCGTTTGAACGTTACTTTAGTTTCGCGCGCTTTCTCTTTTCTGTATTGATTGTTTTACGTTTTGTTGCGCGATCTCCTTGTTTTGCGTTTGATCTTCGCCTTAGTGTTGCGCGCTCTATTTGTTTTGTATTGGATTGTTTTATGTTAGTTTCACGCGGACCCTTTTCCGCCTTTGATTGTTGCATCTGTGTAGCGCACTCTCTTTGGTTTGCGTTGGTGTATTAATGCAGCGTACTTTCTCTGCTTTCGTTACGTTAGTGATATGCATTTTCTTTGTGTTTGAATTCCTAGATTTTGACAAGTGTAATGCCCTTTTGATCAATACATGTTAAAAAGCGCACTAGAAATTAATACGTTATTATTATTATTATTATTGTTATTGATCGTCACGTTTCGCGATCTCTATATGTCTAGCTTGATTGGTACGGTGGTGATGCAAGCTCCCTTTGCTTGTCCTATCGCTATGGTAGTGATGTGCTCTGTTTTTGTTCAATATAGTGATGTGCCTTTTGTTCGTTCTGTGGATTCTGTGGTTAATTGCCACGTGATGTGCGCCCTTAGTTATGTTTGATCGTTACCTTTTAGTGTTGCACGTGCGGTACTTTAGTGGTGTTAGTGGTGAACGTTACTTTATTTGCGTTTGATTTCCTCTTTGGTAAAGTGATATCACCGAGGCTTTTGATTCTCTTGTATTCCTTGACTCTATAAACTCTTTACCATATATTTGTCACAGCTGGATACAGAGAGAACCGTTTGGTAGAGATAAAGGAAAACGTGAAGCTCCGATTGAAAAAGCAAACAAACAAAAGATTAGCGAAAACGAAAAAAGAGAAGAAAAGAAAGGAAGGAAGAAAAAAGAGAGAAAGTTTGAAAAAAGGGAAAAACAAAAAAGCATTGAACAAACATACAATTTTGCTTGCTTTGTATCGAAAATATCTTTTTTTTTTTCTTTTCTCTGCTTTATGATTTCAAAGAGCTCCTTTTGAACCATGCTTGGAGAATAATTCTGTAAAGAAAAAAACTTTAGGTATAAAGTAAGGTATAAATTGTTTCATAAAGTAAGGTAAAAATGTTGTTTCATAAAGTAAGGTATAAATTGTTTCATTTATACCTTCAACCTTCTGCAAAGAAGGTTAAAGGTATAAATGAAACAATTCCTGATCAAATCCAGAGGAAAACTTACTTGGTGGTGATCCGCACGAGATGGGTTAATAACTGAACTGAAGAAAACATAAAAGACACGTGAAACTATTGACTTCCACGTGCATCTCACGTGGTATTAATATCGGCAGTTGTGCGGAATGTACAGTACAATGTTTATGGACAGAATGTATGCTGAAATGATTAACTTGTAACCGGTGTATTTTTCCGATATTCTCGTTCAAATGCGCGCAGAATTCTCATGCAAGCTTGAACCTAAACGAGAAGTCCCAGTAAAACAACAAATTAGTTAAAACTTTCCCGCTTCATTGCTCAAGCTACGATGTGACAGAATTTGATTGGTGTAACGCGGTCATTAAATCTCCCTAGGGTAATAAATATTCATGTGATGTAACCACCCTTTTCAGCACTTGCTGTACATATCCAAGTCTTGACGCCTGGGAAACATTGTAAAGAAACATGGCTGAACAAAAGTATGCTAAAATTTATGCTTCTTTACTTAACAATCCAGAAAGAGAGTTTCGACTATTGCTGCAAATTGATCTTGTTGTTAGCCCGGATCTACCCTTGCCCTTATGTTGCACAAAATTGGCGTTCCAATCGCTCGACATGGAGCTCTGAGTTCGAATGGTCTAGTCCAAATTTGCTAAATGTCGAGTCAAAATTCTCAACGCCTTTCTGTTCTCTCTTCTCATTTGCATCGCAGGGCAGACATAGCTTTGATCGGTTTAGCTGTTATGGTGAGTCACATTTATTTCATTGCATTTACAGACTCTGAAGTTGTCTTGATCAATATTTTGGCCTAACATGATTTTGCAAATTTCGACACAGTTAATTGAGCTCAGAGGTTTTCTTATTGTCTTAAAGGGTCAAAACCTAATCCTAAACATGAACGATCATGGATTCGTGGTAAGTTTTACTTTCAAATTTGCTAAAAGTTTATTAATGCCCAAGTTTGTTGGGGTTTGACAATTCAGGATTGCATGACACCAATTTATTCATCAGCTTTTGATAATTGATGTTTTCTTTGTTCTTAGTGTTTGTAATTTATTCCAATATTTAATATAAGCGGCTAACATTTATTTTTTCGATGTTTTGGAGCTATGTATGTTTGTTTTGCTCGTATTTACAGTAGTTTCAAGTAAACTTTTAGGTCAAAGTCCTCCATTTTGGAAAAACAGATCATTCTCGCTTCACTGATTGGACATCACTATCATTACTTTTTTCCTTGTTCTACATAGCTTTACGTCATGTGGTAATGAAAAGAACAACGTAGTCTGACTCTTTGATCTGTGGTTTCCCTTTACATCAACATCAGTTGGAAAGATATATACATCAGCCAATCACATCACAGCAATCAATGGCACACTTTCAAGCCATTGTGTTTTTTTTTTGTCTGTTAACTCCAATATTCTACACCAAGTTGAATTACTATATTTGTAACCAAGGAGGTTTTGCTATATGACTTGGAGAAAATTACGTAATTTGAAATTTTGTGGTTTCCTCTTGTTCCGTATCTTTTTGTTGTCAAACTAAAACCCATTCAATGATAACATTGCCAGAACTTGATTATTCCTAAATAGCGTTTTCCCTTTACAGCTAATTTATTACTAAGGCAGTGACCATTCCCTCAGGCTTGATCAGTTTGAACAATGTAAACACAATTGAGCTTTTCTATACAAACTAGTGAAATATAGGAACCACCCTACATTATAACATTTTTCCTTACTATTGGTATAGTATGTTTAGGAACTCTTTGTGGCAGTTTCTTTTTGGATCTAAATTACAGGGTTCTCCATAAAGTTACAATTAATAAAATCACAGTGACTATTTTTCTCTTCACTTGCAAACATAAACAGAGGACCTCTCTTAATTTGCTACACACAAACTAAACAGGAATATTTTTTCCCATTACATAGAAAATCTTGGTGCTATTAATAACTATTTAGTGAGTCACCCATGACCTATCCTTGATGTGTCAAACTTAAAGGGTGTGGACATGAGGCAATATTTGAGAATTTCGTTGCTAATGACTCATAAAAGCTGAAAAAAATTCAAAAGAATTTGCCAAATAAAGAAGAATGTTAAGTGTTTGTGTCAAAGGAAAGACAAAGTAAAATTGTGAATCGTTTTTAAAGATTCCATTCTCAGATTGTAAATATTTGCAATCATGAGTGAAAACTGTAGGAGAACTTAAATGTTTGAAACTTGAAACAGGCATGAATGGGGAGTTAATAAAGATCAAAGCTAAATTCATAAGTGTTAACTTAAAAAACATTTACTTTTTCCAATTTGTTTCTTGGAAGTCATCTTTGTTTATTTCAATTTTGTCAATTGGCCGAAAAGAACATTAATTTTGATTAATTTATGAATGATCTTCAATGCATATAGATTTATAGGTTTCTTGAGAAACAATAGGCAAACAAAAGAAATTTTAAAATGTTCTTTGGTTAGCTTGTTTTCCTTTCCCAGAACAAGAAACATTTTAATTTGAATTGTACTCAGGGATGATTGATATTTTATTTGTTTTCTTTTGTTTCAAGGTTTGTGCCTTTAACAGAACTGTTGAAAAAGTTGACAGATTTTTAGCTAATGAAGCAAAAGGTAATAATTTTATATTTTCTAGACCTTATCTGTGGTTAAAATTTAGTTAACCCATTAATGGCCGCAGCTTTTGTGGAAAACTGTGTTTTGAAGCTAGGACAGCAGATTTCAGGTCACTGTTGGGGTTTTAAAAGCTCCAACTTACCAAAAACCACTTGACAGCTCGTGCACTCGACGGCCTTTCGATCCAAATGCAAAATGGCGGCCTGAAAATCTCGGGCACGCGCAGAGAGCAAAATTTCCACATAGTTTTTGGGTTGAAAAGTCATGCCCCACTTACGACTTCTACTTTTCTCTCTTTCTCCTGCCCTTTTTTTCCCCTCTCCTTGCCTAAAGTTTCTCCTCACTTGCTGGAAATTGAGTAGGCTTCAGTTTGGTGTAGAGATTTTTCAGAAACTACTCATTATTTTCAAAGCACATGCTCGGAAAGGTAGGTGGGTAGTGAAACACGATCTTCGTGCAGATTTTCCGGTCAAAGTGACACGGTTTTTTGGCTATTTCTCCAATCTCCTCCACTCAATTGCGCTCATTCTGGTATCGTCTGCAAGATATTTTCAACCCGTTCAAGTAGATGCTCGAATTCGTGCTCCAGGGTTAAAATTGATGACGTCACAGGGCGTAGAAAGGCTGTGGGTCCCCATGGGCGCATACGGGCGCACTGGACGTTAATGGGTTAACCCTAACCCTAAAAGATACCCTAACCCTAACTTTTTCACCTGATTTTAGGTTACCCTAACCTATTTGATTGCTTAATGCCAAAAAGTGGATTTTTCCGAAAAAACTTGCTTCTTTGTTAACCCATTAATGGCCGCAGCTTTTGTGGAAAACTGTGTTTTGAAGCTAGGACAGCAGATTTCAGGTCACTGTTGGGGTTTTAAAAGCTCCAACTTACCAAAAACCACTTGACAGCTCGTGCACTCGACGGCCTTTCGATCCAAATGCAAAATGGCGGCCTGAAAATCTCGGGCACGCGCAGAGAGCAAAATTTCCACATAGTTTTTGGGTTGAAAAGTCATGCCCCACTTACGACTTCTACTTTTCTCTCTTTCTCCTGCCCTTTTTTTCCCCTCTCCTTGCCTAAAGTTTCTCCTCACTTGCTGGAAATTGAGTAGGCTTCAGTTTGGTGTAGAGATTTTTCAGAAACTACTCATTATTTTCAAAGCACATGCTCGGAAAGGTAGGTGGGTAGTGAAACACAATCTTCGTGCAGATTTTCCGGTCAAAGTGACACGGTTTTTTGGCTATTTCTCCAATCTCCTCCACTCAATTGTGCTCATTCTGATATCGTCTGCAAGATATTTTCAACCCGTTCAAGTAGATGCTCGAATTCGTGCTCCAGGGTTAAAATTGATGACGTCACAGGGCGTAGAAAGGCTGTAGGTCCCCATGGGCGCATACGGGCGCACTGGACGTTAATGGGTTAAGTAGATATCTTCTTGATGTGATAAGTGTTGTTGCCCTTTGTTTCCCATGCAGATAATACAGAGAACTATTATTAGTATATCGATATTCAATGTGGCAGTGATATTAGAGAACAGGAACAGATCCGAGCAATTTTTATATGGTCCAAAATTGGCTAACTGAGTGTGTCGCCATTAACCCCCCCCCCCCCACTTCTCCCCCATTTTTCTGTCAGTTACTTAAACAAATCAGCCAGTTGAGTGGCAATGTAGGATCTTGTCATTACAAGAATTTTGATGACAGGCAAGTTGTAAAAGCAACCACTGGTATAAGAGGGGTTGCAAGTCTGGAGCCACGGACCTTTCTATTCCTTTTAGATTTTTTTCCCTTGTTCACCATACTGATTATCCCATAGTCCTAGACTTGCATCTAAAAAAATTATCATTTGCACCATACTCACCAGGCACTAAAGTCATTGGTGCCAAGTCAATGGAAGACATGGTATCCAAGTTGAAGAAACCAAGAAGGGTCATGATGTTGGTTAAAGCTGGTTCTGCTGTTGATGCTTTCATTGCGCAGCTTGTAAGTTTAGCTGAATAATAGTCCCAAAACTCTTTTGCAGTTTCTAAGCATTTCTTCATTGTTTGAATTACTGAGATGAATAATGTATTTTTCCTCATTTTGTTTTATTTTGACTTTTTTGTTTGTTTGTTTTTTTCATTACCAAGGGTTTATCAAAATAGTTTTTTTTACAAAGGTTCATTTGCCAATTTACTCTGTTGAATTGTTTTCATTAAAACAGCCTAAACCCTAACTCCATTGTGGCAGAAATATTACTAAAAATATTATAAAACTTACAGAAATTCTCATCATGACCTCTACTGCTATCTAAATAGGTCCCACTTCTGGAGCCCGGAGACATCATCATTGATGGAGGAAACTCCGAATATAGAGATTCAATTGTAAGTGTTATTCAACAGACAAAAAATTGAATGAATGTAAATGCAATTGAGCTAATCGCCTTCCGGTTAGTTCAATTGGTTAGAGTGCCGGATTGTGTTGTGTGGGAGGTCGTGGTTTCAAGCCCCGGCCGGACAGATACTCGTGGTCTTAAAATAAGTGAGGAGAATTTGCTACCTTTCTATAATCAAAAAATGGATAGATATTCTAGTCTTCTTGGATAAGGACGAATAAACCGTAGGCCCCGTCTCGTGCAGGGTTAGGGGTAGGAGACATAAATTTCCCACGCACGAGATTACTGTGTAGTGGATGTCCTCCCCTGGGATGGGATGGGTGGGAATTGGCCCTTAAAAGCCCCAAGGGGAGTGGTCAACTAATGTATGTATGTATGTATGTGTGTGTGTGCGTGCGTGCGTGCGCGCGCAGTAAAAGTAAAATAAAGTGGCCTTCATTTGGTACAAAAAAGTTTGTTGGCAGCATTTTACCTGTTTTGAGAACTGCATACTTTGCTGAGGACAAAGGTTGGGAAAATCTGCAAGCTATGTGGAGTGAAAATGTATGAAGTTCAAAATACTTTTGGACCAAATGTAGGCTATGAGGTTTTATATTCATTGAATATATAAGGCAAAACATTTAGGAACAGCTTTCCCTAAATTCAAAAACATGGATTTTGTGATATGAGATTGGACAGTCGGGTGATATTTGACAATTATTCCACGAGCACACGTTGGATATGAGATGATAGATACCCAACGAGGTGTGTAGCGCCAAGTTGGCTATAATAATCTCATATCCAACAAGCACCAGTGGAATAATTGTTTTATTAAAGAAAACGCCCCCAAGATATTAAACAAATCTTTAATTTACTTTTACTAATTTATTTTACTCCATTTTCACTGCTTTAATTTTTGCAGTGGGGAAGGACTAGAAAGGAACATACGAACCATACGTGCTAGTCCACCCTCCCACCCATCCTACCCCAGGGGAGGACATCCATCACACAGTAATCTCATGTGTGGGAAATTAACGTCTCCTACCCCAAACCTGCAAGAGACAGGACCTCCATTTATTTGTCCCTATCCAAGAAGACTAGAATATCTAACCATTTCTTGATGTTATACAAAGGTAGCAAATTCTTCTCAATTATTTTTAAGACCCTGAGTGTTGGT